>NC_080165.1:80011746-80107949 GCF_950295315.1 Erinaceus europaeus
TATGGTCTTATTTATATACTCTCGTTTTCATTTCACATGTTCATGGGCTCAAGTCTACAAGTATGTTTTTGATGTTAAGATGCTGCAATGTTTCACTGATATTTTCTTGTATATATTTTAGTTTCTGGTCAAATATCCAGATCTTTGGTCCATTTTGACATGATTTTGATGCATGGTGTTAAATGATTATCTAACTTTATTTTTTCACATGTAGCTGTACATTTTTTTCCAGTAATATTTGTTGAAGAGACCATTTTTTCCCCCACTAAATGGTTTTGGCCCCTCCTTCATATACTTGGTGAATATATATGTGTGCGTTTACTTCTGGGCTCTCAATTCAGTTCTATTGATCCTTTTTTAATTTTAGCACCTTGTTGCTTGAATTACTATTGTTTTTTATTACAAGCTGAAGTTGGGGAGTATGATACTTTCATTCTTTAATTTTCTCAGAAGTGCTTTTGTTATTTGTGTTTTATTTATTTATTTATTTATTTTTCCTGTATGTATATGGTTCCACAAAAGTTTTTGTAGAAGTTGTTTGATTTCATTGAAAAAAATGTCCCTGGGATTTTGATAAGCATTGCTTTAAAACTATAGATTGCATTTGATGGCCATTTTAATAATATTTGTTCTTCTTATCCAAGAACAAGGAATGTTTTTCCATTCTTCTATTTTCTAATTATTTTGACAGTATACTGTAGTTTTCACTCTAAAGATAATTTATTTCCTATGTGAGACTCACTCTGATTTATTATGTTATGGGGGTTCAGTTGTAAATGGGATTTAAGTTCTTCATTTTCCTTTCTTCTTGTTGATGATTTATATGTAGAAATGTCATAGTCATTATGAATGTTAATTTTGATCCTGACACTTTACTGAATTTATGAATTATTTCCAGAAGTTTTTTTTAACTAAAGTTTTTGTGAGTCTCTAGGTATGTTATCACATTATCAGTGAATAGTGAGTGATAGCTTCGATTTCTTCCTTTCAAGTATATATGTCTCTGATACCACTTTCTTGACTGATTGCAATGGGGAAGTGCCTCCAGTATTATGACAAATAGTAATGGTCATAGTAAACATCCATGTATAATTTCAGAATTTAAGGGAAAAACAATTTTTTCCCCATTGAGAATGTTGTTATCTGTAGTTTTATTATATATGGACTCTATTATGTTGGGAAAATAACACTTCACACCTGAGAAAATGGCATAAATTAGAAAAGTCAGTAATAGAAAATGTTGGAGAGGATGTGGGAAAAATGGGGCACTTCTGCACTGCTGTGGGGGTATAAATTGGCCCAAACTTTGTGGAAAACATTCTTGAGCTTTCTCAGAATTATCAAAATAGACCTACCCTATGACCCAGAAATGTATCTCCTGAGGATTTACCCAAAGGAAACAAAAACACCTATCACAAGAGATTTATGTACACATATGTTCATAGACGCACAATTTGTAATAGCCAAAATTTAGAAGCAATGCAGACTACCAATGGTAGATGAGTGGCTAAAAATTGTGGTATATATACACAATGGAATACTACTCAGCTCTTATAAATTATGAAGTCATGTATTTGTGTCATCTTTGATAGAACCGGAAGACATTTGTTACATGAGATAAGCCTAAAATATAATAATAAATACCATATGATCTCATGTATAGGTGGGATTTAATAAATAGTGGCTGGGAAAGACAATGCAAAGTGAAATTTGGACTGAGCATGATGTATTGTTTCAAAGCAAAGGACTCTGGAGGATAGGGAGGAAGGGACTGAAGAGAACATTGAAGTACTGGTACATGATTATCAAAAAGGACCTAGGTTTGGGGTGAGAATGGTTTACAGATAACTTCCATGAGAAATTGTAACCATATGTGTACCCACCCAGGTTTCACTGTAAACCATTACTACCCAATAACAATGATAAGAAGAAGAGGGAGAATGAGGAGGAGGAAAGGATGAAAAGAAATAGGATTAGGGAAAGACTCATGGTGTCTTGCATGTAAGAGGCACTTCTTATACCCTTTACTACTATAAAAGGGAAACAAGTCACTTTTGTCCAGTAAATTCTAGTTATTATGATTACTCATTTAATGACAAGTTTGCACTTGTCACACTTTTATAGTCCAGTATAACCATGAGTCTAATTAATTATTTGCATTTAATGAGTCATAGTATTAGAACTCAGTAAAAGAGACATATCCAGAAAGTACTTAAAAAGAAAATGTTAAATATTAATCAATAATCTCATATGGAATATATACATGTATAACTTATATAATTTTAATTCAAATATCATTAATTGCTTTTCCAATGGCTATGTGCTAGGAATATTTCTTTTATTTTTAGTTTTTGCCCCCAGGGTTATCTTTGGGGCTCCGTGGGGCACTACAAATCCACTATTCTTGGTGGCGATTTTTTCCATTTTATTGGATAGAATGGAGACAAATTGAGAGTGAAGGGAGATAGGGAGAAAGGTATCTGCAGACCTACTTCATTAGTTGTGAAGTTTCTCCCTTTTAGGTGGGAAGCCCAGAACCCAGGTTCTAGCACAGATCATATGAGTGTTTAACCAGGGACACTACTGCCTGGCCCCTAGGGATATTTATTAGAAATAGCAAATGTTTTAATTTTACTGCTTGTCATTCTGCAATCTGCATATAATTAATAAGCAAAAATTTTAAGTCCTTTATAAAGAAATTAATAGGTTTGATCTCAAACCCTTAGATTATATTACTATCTTATTCAAATAATGTCAGTAGATTAGAAGTAAAGAACTTTTTGCTTGATATAATTTCCAATTCACAAATCAATTTCTAGTACTGTTCATGTTAAATTAATTTTAGTCATATCTTATGTAATTGTTTTCTCTTTTTATTTAAACACTGCCCTATTATTAGAAGTGATTTTTTTTCTTTTTTGCTTTCTATATGATGTTTAGTTTGTGTTAATGTTTATGTACAGGTTCACTATTTAATTATTTTAAGGTCTCCTTGTTAGGGAGGAAAATTATGCCATATAAAAACTTCTGAACTATGGTAAATTAGTCATTATTATTATTATTATTATTATTATTATTATTATTTATTTATTTAAGAAAGGAGATATTAACAAAATGATATGATGGGGGGGTACAACTCCACACAGTTCCCAAGACCAAATCTCCATATCCCATCCCCTCCCCAATAGCTTTCCCATTCTCTATCCCTCTGGGAGCATGGACCTAAGGTCCTTGTGGGTTGCAGAAGGTGGAAGGTCTGGCTTCTGTAATTGCTTCTCCGCTGAACATGGGCGTTGACCGGTCGATCCATACTCCCAGTCCGCCTCTCTCTTTCCCTAGTAGGGTGAGTCTCTGGGGAAGCGGAGCTCCAGGACGCATTGATGGGGTGTTCAGTCCAGGGAAGCCTGGCCGGCATCCTGATGGCATCTGGAACCTGGTGGCTGAAAAGAGAGTTAACATACGAAGCCAAACAAATTGTTGAGCAATCATGGACCCAAAGCTTGGAATAGTGGAGAGGAAGTGTTAGGGAGGTACTCACTGCAAACTCTAGTGTACTACTTCTTTCAGGTATATATTTGCCCTAGTTTATGGATACGTGTGAACATATGCTCTATCTCCTGGAACCTGGTCTATATCTAGGTTTTGGGACTTTGTTAGGAAGTGAACCACCTGGGATGGAATTAGAGAATACTATGAACGGAAAGGTCTCACCCGAGTGATGAAGCTGAAGGGTTGTCATTCCACAACTGAAGTCTCTGGACACATTCTGAAGTGAAGCATGCTGGGGTGGCACTTGTTGAGTTGATTAGGTTGTGATCAGCGGATGCAATATTATTTGATAAGAATTGGGAGAAGCATATGGGAAAGTGGGCCCTATCCTAGGGTCCCAGGACTAGGGGAAGTTTAGGCTCTATAGTGGAAATGTGAGGTGCCTGCCGTCTTAGGGTTCAAGAAGACAATGGATAGTTATTGTTATCATCACATTATTTGGTAATTGGGTTAACTTTGAAAAGTCCCTTTTTTAGACATACAATCATGTTTTCCCCTCTCATATTAATTAAATAGTGATTTATGACTACAATTTAATAGGTGTGTACACAAACACCATTACCAACACCAAAAGATTGTGTCCCATCACACCCCACCCCACCCCCACCCCTGCCAGCCCAGGAAGCCGCATGTCCACTCTCCCCCTCACCACAAGGTTTTTACTTTGGTGCCCTACTTTCAATTTAGTCAGATCCTGCTTTTAATTTCTCTTTCTGTTCTTCTTTCTCAACTTCTGTTGATAAGTGGGATCATTCCATACTCATCTTTATCTTTCTGACTTAGTTCACTTAACATAATTCTTTCTAGCTCTGACCAAGATGGGTCAGAGAAGTTGAGTTCATTGTTCTTAGTAGCTGCATAGTATTCCATTGTGTATATATACCACAGCTTTCTCAGCCACTCATCTGTTGTTGTGCACCTGGGTTGCTTCCAGGTTTTAGCTATTATGATTTGTGCTGCTATGAACACACATCTTTTCTTTTATCATAGAGATTGAAAAGGCAGAGAGAGTGAGAGAGAGAGAGAGAGAAGGAGAGAGAGAAAGAAGAAAGAATTGCACGGTAGCTTCCTTCAATGCAGGGGTTAGGGTGGGCACCTGGGCTTGAGCCAGGGAGGCTCACAAGTCAAAGCAGTGCACTATTTAAGTGAGTTATTTTTCTAACCCAATAAAATTAGGCTTTAAATTGCTCAAATGTGTAGTATCTTTATTAGAAGCAAACAACGTTGATTAATACAACTACTATAAATACTGGTATGATTATTTACAAGAGCAATGAATTTCTACAGAGTGAACAAATAACTCTTGTGTGACATAAAACAAAATCAAGCAAGACTAACATAATGATAAGTTACTGAATAAACTGAAGTGGCATAGCCTGGGAAGTAGCAGTATATAAAGTACTGGACTCTAAAGTATGAATTTTTTAATTTAGTCCCTGGCACTGCATATGCCATGATGATTTTTGGTTCCCTTTCTCTCTCCTTCACTCATAAATATATAATGTTTTTAAAAGAAAATAATAAAGTAGAAATATTTTATATGAATGATTCCACTAAAAATGCCATTAAATTAGACAAAAAAGGGAAAATACACAGGTCAAAAATCATACAAATTTATAAGACCGAAAAAAACATAAAGATAGTAAATGTAAATTACTAATTCTTGAGTTGTTATATAAAAATTAGATGAAATATTATATGAATGCCTGTGATGACAAGAATCATATATTAAAAATATTATCATTGATCAGGAGATAACTCATCTAGTAGATACATACCTTTGCATGCACTAGTTCCCAACTTAGAGATCCAGCACTGAGGGCAGGAGCCATAGTGTAATGGCTGTGCAAAATGCCTTTCATTCTTGAGGCTCTGAGTCTCCAGGCTCAATTCTCAGCATCTCTATAAGCCAGAGATTAATGGTGTTCTGTTATTTAAAAAATAATAATATTAATAACATTATTAATAATAAATGCTTGAAGGAATCAGCTCAGCAGTACATAGTAAATTCAGGATATCTCTCTTTTCTTTTGAGTGATGATCAGCTAGATGGTTCATATAGCAATCTGAATATGCATCAAGGAAATTTAATTTACCAGATTTCATGAGTACTAACCTTCTTATAATTAAAATAATAGTGTTTTATGAGTACATCTTACAAGCAGTATATAGATGTATATATATATATATTTATATATATATATAATCCAAAACTCTATTGTTAATATATAGTAATATATAATTGCATGTACATGGCTTTTCTGTATATTTCATTTATACTCTTAGATCATGTATATAGAGAATGTATGGCCATATATAACAACATTTATATAAATGAAGTACACGTGTGATATGCCAAATGTATAAATACATATATAGAAAGATCAAGTAACAAGAAGAAAGACAATCAGAGTATAATTTGGTTTGAGTAACTTTTTTGGTATGACTTCAAATGGTATTACAAATTGATAATAATTTATACAGTATAGTATTGAGATAAAAGTAGATGTATGGATCAGTGGGAGGGCCCGAGGGAGAAAGCCCATATTATAAAATTAAGTATCTTTTATATCATATTGACTGGAAAAACACACCCATGTAATTTAGTATGTATTACACTATTGTTAGAAATTCTGTTTGAATTTATTAAGTTGTCAAAATAACTCAGGATCTTTATCATTTTGTTTCATATAATTTCAAGCTATTCTGCATAAATAGAAAGAATTATGACAAATACAGTAAGTTCAAAGTGAATGTCTAGTTTGTACTTGTTAATATTATAGATTTCATTTGTCATCAGACCATTGTTTACCATTTTCATTTCTTGGCTGTACATTAGAACTACATGAAGAGTTAGTTTTAAATAATCCTAGTTGTTAGGCAGTACCCAAGCAAACAATCAAGAGTTATTTGTTGTGAGGTGAACACATCAGTATTCTTTAAAGCAGTCCAGTTGATTTTGGTTTGCAACCTTTGTGGGAAAACAGTAATGGAGAGTGAGAGCTTTTGTGATAAAATGCAAATCCCTTACTATCCATTTCCTTTATTTGTCCTAGTAAAAAATTAGAGGTTTAAAGTTTGAGAAAATAAATATTAACAGTCTCTGGTCAATCAGTATATTTTTGCAGTAAAAAAATTCTAAATTTGAAATACTCCAAGCATTATTTTTATATTCATCCTAACTAAAGAATTTGTTAAAAATTAGAATAATAACCATAATAACAACTTGGCAGTGATATACCCAGTTAAGTCCACACATCCATGTATTAGGACCTGGGTTCAGCCCCTGCTCCCTATCTGTGGGGTAGAGACTTTCACAAGAAGTGAAGCAGGGATGCAGATGTCTCTCTTTCTCTTGATCTGTCTTCTCCTCTCAATTCAATTTCTGTATGTCGTATTAAATATTTTTTTTCTATTATATTTATTTACTGGATAGAGACAGTCAGAAATCAAGAGGGAGGGGGTGATAGAGAGGGAGAAAGAGAGACACCTGCAGCCCTGCTTCACCACTCGTAAAGCTTTCCCCTGCAGGTGGGGACCTGGGGCTTGAACCTGTGTCCTTGCACATTGTAATACATGTACTCAACCAGTTGTGCCACCACCCAACCCTAAATATTTTAATTATAATTAAAATAGTACTGTTTTATGAGTACAAGAAAGGAAAAATGGCTGCCAAAAGTGTTGGATTCATTGTGCAGGTAATAAGACCCAGTGATAAGTATGGTTACAATCAATATTTTTATAAATTAATTAAACATAAATTTTAATTAATATAGTTAATGAATTTAATCAGAGATGGTTTAGAAGTATACTGATTAAGGTGCTAACTTGAAATTATATGAAAAATAAACTTATATAGATTGAACTCTTTAATTCTTGATTATAAGTGAAAGATATATGTATATAAAAAAGTAGCCAAGAAGAAAGACACATATTATATTCACACAGCTATCTGACTCAAAACAGAGCACATAAGATTTTTCAATAAAAACATGCATTAGATCTTGGGTTTTAATATATTACATTATCAAATCAACACTAACAGTGCCCTTTTGGTGAATAGGCCACTTAAGCATTTAGTTAAATTTATATGAGTACATCACTTGAAAGATAATTGTAATGATATAAAATGATTCACTTCAATGATTCCAGTGTGGCTTAAAGATAATGAATCTTTTGTATCATTCATCTTGGGAATAATAACATTATTGAGTCCTATGACTGCTAATGAGCTTTTTGCTAGGATTAAGAATAAATTATATTTAGATTCTCATAAGAATGATATTTTGAAAAGTAATTAGTATGCTTGTGAGTAAATATAAAATCATAAGGAAGCTTAATAATGTGAATATCATAATAATTTTTTCTGAAAATTAATCCCTTAATAGAACTACAAGAATTATTGAGGGTTTTAAATGAAGTACAATTTGGTAGATTTGTAAGATACTGTTAGTAATACAGATGATATAGAATATATGAATTAAAATATTTTTTAATTTTTTTTTTATTTATAAAAAGGAAACATTGACTAAATCATTGGGTAAGAGAGGTACAACTTCACACAATTCCCACCACCAGAACTCTGTTTCCCATCCCCTACCCTGATAGTTTTCCTGTTCTTTAACTCTTTGGGACTATGGACCCAAGGCCACTGTGGGATGCAGAAGGTGGAAGGTCTGGTTTCTGTAATTGCTTCCCCGCTGAACATGGGTGTTGACAGGTCTAACCATATTCCCAACCTGTTTCTCTCTTTCCCTAGTGGGAAAAGGCTCTGAGGACTCAGAGCTCCAGGACACATTGGTGGGGTTGTCTGTCCAGGGAAGCCTAGTTGCATCATGCTAGCATCTGGAACCTGGTAGCTGAAAAGAGAGTTCACATACAAAGCCAAACAAATTGTTGACCAATCATGGAGCTAAAGGCTGGAACAGTGCAGATGAAGAGTTGAGGGGCTCTCCATTTTGTATATAGGTAGTAGGCATATTTTAGTTATATTCCAAAGGCCCTGTGGCTATACTAGATTTTTTTTTTTCTTTTTTCCCCTGAGCCTGAAATCTTATATGCTGGTGGATCCAAGTTATTGTCTGGAGAGATGTTGTCATGGTTGGAAAAAGGACCAGAAAGCTGGAAAGGGGTATAAATATTGTTAACTGTAAACCCCATAGATTTGATGTGATCTGGGGCCCATAATCAGCTTAAGAAAAGGATTTTTAAATTTGATTGTTCATTGTTCATTTAATAGAATATAAGTCAGAAAATTTATAATGAAAATATCCCTCTTAATAGGAAGAATTAGAATATCTGTGACTTACACCTCTAAAAAATTTAATTATCACTGTTTGAAATATAAATATGAAAGTGTATCTAAAGCTTATTCATTTTCTGTGTCCTAACCACTTAAAATTACATTACTGGAAATTAAAACGAATGGAAGAAAGAACCATGCACATAAATGTTTTGAGAAATATGAAGTCAATCCTGTAAAATTAAGTGGACATAGCCTGATATGTTTATTATAAAATAGCTTAACATATCCTAAATTTCTTAAATAACATTGTAGTGTCTTTAACCCACACTTACTTTGAGATTATAGCACAGTCTCTGGCATGGAATATTCAACAAATAAATGTAAAGTTAATTCAAGAAGTTAACATTAAGAACAAAATTTGGTTGTAGTTAACAGTTATAACTAAGTGCATTAAGATATTTATTTAATTATTTGGTAGGACAGAGAGAAACTGAGAAAGGAAGGGGAGAAAAAGACAGAAAGAAACACTGGCAGTACTGCTTCCAACTGCAGGCAGAGACTGGAGGCTTGAACCAAGGTTTGTACATACTATAACATGTGCACTCAACTAGGTGCACCCCAACCTAACTCCAATTAACTGCATTTTATGTAACTGATTATACATATATGATCTAGACAAAATGTGCAGTGTTTGGCAGAAAAATAATTCTATTCATGAAGTTGAATAAGGAAGGAAGACCTCATTCCATATTTAATTCAAAACAGAATTTTCAAAAAATTGCAAGTTTATAATTTATGGTCAAAGAATATTTATTTTATTTTATTCAGGAAACTAGTGGTGTACAATATATTCTTTAAACATGTAGGCACAGTCTTAATCTCCCCTTGATTGCTGTCTACACACCACAATAGGATCCTAGTTTCTCTTCATCTTGTCCCTGTTCGTTCTTCCCCAAGATCATTTACTTTCATGCAATATGTTATGCCCAGTCCAACTTGGGATTGCCTTATGGCTCTGAGAATCCCAGAGTCTCTCTCCTGGGATGCTAGCCCAGCATGAGTTCCTGATCCCTCTCCCATGCAGCAGCCTAGGTTGGCTCCACTCGAGTTCTCTCCAGCCCAGAGAGCATTTGCTGGGGAAGAAGCACCCTCAGGCTTTCCTGGCATCTGGTGCCCCAAACAGGGACACATATGCCCCAGTTTTAGAGAAGACGTCCCAGATAAGTATACACCATTTGGGTATCTGCAACTTCATGTTAAAGCACTGTGATTTCTTTTTTTCTCTTTTCTTTCTTATTATTTTCCTGAGAGTCTCTGCCATGGAAGATCTTTTCCAAATCCTGTACTCTTTTTTCTATATACAATTTTTATATCTCTGGGACATTTTTCTCGGGGCCACACCATGGATGCTTTTGACCATGGTTGCAGCTTTTAGGGAATATATAGGGCAACCTCCCCAAAAGTTAAGAGACCTTGAGGCTGAGGTCCAAGAATTAAAAGAAATGGTCATAGAACTTACCCAGCACCAAGCAAAGACTGTTCCGAACCTGACCCACCCTAAGCCCTCTATATCTTGCCCCGAGGCTCTTGTTTTGGCAGACAAGTGTCCAGATTCTCCTGTGGCCTCCACAGCTGCTTCTTTGGCCCCCCCAATTTTGGCAGACACATGTCCGGATTCTCCTGTGGCCTCCATAGCCGCTACGTTGGCCACTGCTTTTCCAGTGGCTTCCACTTCTGTGACTCCTCCCCCCACTGCTACACAGCTATCAGAGAAAGTCCACACATTCCTGGTCAATGTTGCCCCCAATAGACAAAAACCTCAGGCCTGGTATCCGTATTCCACCACAGACTTTGAAGGCTATTAAGGATGATGGAGTTCATGCTCCATGGACCAGGTCCATTTTACAAGGCCTGCTCCAGAACCTTAATACCCCCCAAGATTTGAGGGACATAACTCACGCTACGCTCCCAGACCCCCTCTTCCTGCAATGGGAGGCATTTTTTCATGACGAATGTTTACAACAATTGCAGAAAAATAGTCAAGATCAGGCAGAGGGAAATTTTGACACATTGTTTGGAATGGGTCATTTGGAAACAGGAATTCAACAGGCAGAGGCCAAGTTTCCACCCAGGTATTTTGATCAGGTATGCCTCTGCACATTAAAAGCATGGGAGCGGTTAACACCACCCATGGGAGCGGCCCCAGCCCCCATTCTTTCCCTTCAACAAGAACCAGATGAATTATTGGCTAAATTCATTGCCAGGGTCCAATTGAGTTTGGAAAGGAAGATTTATAATCCTGACACCCGTTTTCTCCTTCTGCGATCCATTGTCTGGGATTGCATGCTTCTGGATTTCCGACAGGCCTGTATCACTCTTAAGAACGAACACCCAGGGGGTCGGGTGGTGGCGCAGTGGGTTAAGCACATGTGGCGCAAAGCGCAGGGACCGGCGTAAGGATCCTGGTTCGAGCCCCCGGCTCCCCACATGCAGGGGAGTCGCTTCACAGGCGGTGAAGCAGGTCTGCAGGTGTCTATCTTTCTCTCCCCTTCTCTGTCTTCCCCTCTTCTCTCCATTTCTCTCTGTCCTATCCAACAACGAATTGCGTCAACAAGGCAATAATAATAACCACAACGAAGCTACAACAAGGGCAACAAAAGGGGGGAAAAATGGCCTCCAGGAGCAGTGGATTCATGGTGCAGGCACCGAGCCCAGCAATAACCCTGGAGGAGGAAAAAAAAAAAAAAAAAAGAACGAACACCCAGGCGGGTGCCTGGAAGATGGCAGACTGAGAAGCTTCTAGCAGCGTGTGCTCTAATCACATCTTCTGGAAACGGTAGGATTTTCTGCCTTTAGCAGGCCAGTCAATAAGGGGTCCTAGGGGTGACACCAAAGAGGTGACTATAATTTAATTTGGGTTAAGAATTAGAGTAAAGGTGGCACGGACTAGCGGGCGGGCTGCTGCAGTCTTCCCAGGCGGCGGGCAAGGCCGGTGCGCCAGCACTGTCCTCCGCCCGGGAAGGCGGTTCCTCCGCCGGTTGCAGAGCGCTGCTGGGCAGCCGGCAGAGGACCTGGAGGGAGCACTATAGCTCGGGGGCTTTCTCTTGGGAGTCTCCAGGGACCACCGCTACCCTGAGAGCGGATCCAAAGACTTCTTAAGTATAGCACTCATTGGATCAAAGGACTTGGAGCTAGTTTTCATTTTCGAGAAATCCTTTAAAAAAGTCTGGAGGGGGGGGGGTTTCCCGGAAGATGGCGGACTGCTAGCCGCTGAGCTCCGAACACATATCATGGAAACAGTAGGATTTTCTGCCTTTAGCAGGCCAGCCAATAAGGGGTCATAGCGGTGACACCAGGAGGTGACAATAACTTAATTTGGGTTAAGAATTAGAGTAGGACTTCCCCCAGTCCTGGAACCCTTGGATAGGGCCCACGTTACCGTGCGCATCTCCCAATCCAAACCAAATAATATTGCATCCGCCGATCACAACCTAACCAAAGCAACGATTGCCACCTCAACATGCTTCACCTCAGACTGTATCCAGAGACTTCACGTATGGAATGACAACCCCTCAACTTCAATACTCGGGTGAGACCTTTCCTTTTATAGTACACTCTAATTTCATCTCAGGTAGTTCACTTTCTAACTATGTCCCATAATCTAGATATACACCAGTTTCTGTGAGAGAGAGATTATGTGCACACGTATCCATAAACTACTGCAAAATATATACCTGAAAGCAGAAGTACACTAGAGTTTGCAGTGAATACCTCCCTAACACTTCCTCTCCACTATTCCAAGCTTGGGATCCATGATTGCTCAACAAATTGTTTGGCTTCATATGTTAACTCTCTTTTCAATCACCAGTTTCCAGATGCCACCAGGATGCTGGCTAGGCTTCCCTGGATTGAAGACCCCACCAACATGTCCTGGAGCTCAGCTTCCCAAAGGCACACCTTACTAGGGAAAGAGAGAGGCAGACTTATAACTTTGAAAAGTCCCTTTGTTATGGTTTGCTGTACAGTACCCAGTATCTTGTGTATAGCTGTGATATTGGAAGCTTCTAATCTACTTGGTCTAGGCTTTTGAGAGAGTCCGCATATCAAATACATAGCCTATATATTAAAAATATTCAGTGTGTCTTTTGAGAAACTTTGAGACATACAATTGATTTCCCCCTCTCATATTAATTAACTACTGATTTATATGTCTACATTTTGCTAGGAGTGTACATCAACACCATTCCCACCACCAAAGGACAGGTTGCAGAGCTCTGCTGGGCAGCCGGCAGAGGACCCGGAGGGTCCTTTGGTGCCCTACTTACAATTTGATCAGGTCCTGCTTTTAGTTTCCCTTTCAGATCTTCTAAGTCAGCTTCTGTTGATGAGTGGGATCATCCCATACTCATCTTTATCTTTCTGACTTAGTTCACTTAACATAATTCCTTCTAGCTCTGTCCAAGATGGGTCAGAGAAGGTGGGTTCATTGTTCTTGATAGCTGCATAGTATTCCATTGTGTATATATACCACAGCTTTCTCAGCCACTCATCTGGTGTTGGGCACCTGGGTTGCTTCCAGGTTTTAGCTATTATGAATTGTGCTGCTAAGAACATAGGAGTACACACCTCTTTTTGGTTGGGTGTTATGGAGTCCTTGGGGTATAACCCCAGGAGAGGAATTATTGGGTCATATGGAAGGTCCATGTCTAGCCTTCTGAGAGTTTTCCAGACTGCTCTCCACAGAGGCTGTACCAATTTACATTCCCACCAGCAATGTAAAAGGGTTCCTCTGTCCCCACATCCTCTCCAGCATTTGTTGCTGCTGTCCTTTTTGATGTATGCCATTCTTACAGGAATGAGGTGATATCTTAGTGTTGTCTTAATTTGCATTTCTCTGACAATCAGTGACCTAGAGCAGTTTTCATATGTTTGTTAGCCTTTTGGATCTCCTCTGTGGTGAATGTTTTGTTCATTTCCTCTGCCCATTTTTGGATGGGGTCATTTGCTTTTTTGTTGCTAAGTTTTCTGAGCTCTTTATATATTTTGGTGATTAGTTTCTTGTCTGATGTCTGGCATGTGAAGATCTTCTCCCATTCAGTGAGGTTTCTCTCTCTTTGTTTAATAGTTTCTTTGGATGTGCAGAAGATTTTCAATTTGATGTAGTCCCATTGGTTTGTTTCTGCTTTGGTCTTCCTTGCAATTGGGTTTGATTCATCAAAGATGTCCTTGAGGTGTAGGTGGGAAAGTGTTTTACCAATGTTTTCCTCTAAGTATTTGATTGTTTCTGGTCTGACATCTAGGTCTTTGATCCATTTGGAGTTGATTTTTGTTTCTGGTGAGATAAAGTGGTTCAATTTCATTCTTCTGCATGTTTCAACCCAGTTTTCCCAGCACCATTTATTGAAGAGAGCCTCCTTTTTCCATTTAACCCTTTGGTCCCCTTATCAAAGATTAGATGCCCATAGGTGTTGGGATTTACTTCTGGGCTTTCAATTCTGTTCCACTGGTCTGTGTGCCTATTTTTGTTCTACCATGCTGTTTTGATTATGATGGCTTTACAATATAGTTTAAGGTCAGGGAGTATGATGCCTCCATTTCTGTTTCTTTTCCTTAAGATGGTTTTGGCAATTCTAGGTGTTTTCAGGTTCCAGATAAATGATTATAGTGTTTGTTCTATTCTCTTAAAGAAGCCTGGTGGAACTTTGATGGGTATTGCATTAAATTTGTATGTGGCTCTGGGGAGAATATTCATTTTGATGATATTTATTCTTCCAATCCATGAGCATGGGATATCTTTCCATTTCTTCGTATCAGTTTCTATCTCCTTGAGTAGCGACTCATAGTTTTCAGTATACAAGTCTTTCACTTCTTTGGTCAACTTTATTCCTAGGTATTTGATTGATTTTGCTGAAACAGTGAATGGGAGTGATTTCTGGATGTCTTCTTCAGATTTAGTGTTTCCATAAAGAAATACCACTGATTTTTGTACATTGATTTTGTAGCCTGATACCTTGCTATATTGCCTAACAACTTCCAGTAATTTTCTACTGGATTCTTTAGGTCTTTCTATGTATACTATCATATCATCTGCAAATAGTGAGAGCTTGACTTCTTCCCTTCCAATCTGTATCCCTTTGATTTCTTTCTCTTGATGATTGCTATGGCAAGAACTTCCAATACTATGTTGAAGAGTAGCAGTGACAGTGGACAGCCCTGTCTAGTCCCCGATCTGAGGGGGAATGCTTTCAGCTTCTGTCCATTGAGTATGATGTTGGCTGTAGGTCTGCTATATATAGACTCCACTATCTTGAGGAATTTCCCATCTATTCCCATTTTTTGTAGAGTTTTGAGCATGAATGGGTGTTGGATTTTGTCAAAGGCTTTCTCTGCATCTATTGAGATAATCATGTGGTTTTTGGCTTTGCTCTTATTGATGTGATGAATGACATTGATTGATTTACAGATGTTGAACCAGACTTGCATTCCTGGGATGAATCCCACTTGGTCATGATGAACAATCTTTTTGATGTGTTGCTGTATCCGGTTGGCCAAGATCTTGTTTAATATTTTGGCATCTATGTTCATCAGAGATATTGGTCTGTAGTTTTCCTTTTTTGTTCTGTCCCTATCAGCTTTTGGTATCAGGGTGATGTTGGCTTCATAAAAGGTGGAAGGGAGTATTCCTGTTTCTTCAATTTTATGGAATAGCTTAAGAAGTATGGGTATTAACTGTTTCCTGAAAGTTTTGTAGAATTCGTTTGTGTAGCCATCTGGTCCAGGACTTTTGTTGTTGGGGAGATTCTTAATAACGGTTTCAATTTCTTTGTCTAAAAAACAATTTGTTTACTCTGATATATTGCAAGTATTATAGTGATGTTCTTGTTTATAAGAGGTCTTTTAGTACCTCTTTCAAGGCCGGCTTGGTGATAGTTGCCTCCTTTAACTGTTGTTTGTCTAAGAAGGTTTTGATCCTTCCATCTAGCTTGAATGAAAGTCTAGCAGGATATATTATCCTTGGTTGAAACCCTTTTTCATTCAGGGCTCGATAGATATCTTGCCACTCCCTTCTGGCTTTTATAGTTTGAGTTGAGAAATCTGCAGATAGTCTTCTGGGTTTTCCCCTGTATGTGACTTTTTGTTTCTCTCTTGCAGCCTTTAGGATCCTTTCTTTATCCTTACTTCTTCTCATTGTGACTATGATGTGTCTTGGTGTCTTCAGGTCTGGGTTGATTCTGTTTGGTACTCTCTGGGCCTCTTGAACCTTGATATCCTTTCTGTTATTCAGTTCTGGGAAGCTTTCTTGTATTATTTCCTCTAGAATGTTTTCTTCCCCTTCCTCTCTTTCTTCCTCAGGCAGGCCAATTATACGAATGTTACTTCTTTTGAGATCATCCCATATGTGTCTGTTGTTGTTTTCAGTGTCTCTCAATCTCATTTTAAGCTCTTTCACCTCTTTCTTAGTTTTCTCTAACTCATCCTCTTTCTGACTAATTCTGTTTTCTGCTTCTGTTAGTCTGCTTTCCCTTGCCTCAGCTTCTTTCTTCATTACAGCTATTTCAGCTTTCAGTTCTCTAATTGTCTCAAGATAATCAGTATTTTCCTTGGGGGTCTCAACTGTTGTTTCCCTAATACTGCCATTCCTTTCCTCCAATGTTGTTTTCATTTCTGTTATTAATAAGTTTATTATTGCTTGCATACTTTTCTTATCTATGGTTACTTCTGACTGATTTGTGGTTTCTTCTGGGCTCTTGTCTTCATTCATTGGGGTAGCAGTTTTATTTGTTTTTAATCTACACATTTTTTTTATTTATGTGTTTCTCTCTTTCTTTATGCTCTGTTGTTCCTCAGTTGTTGTGTTTTGAGCACAAGTAACACTGTACTAAATACCTTTATGACAATTGCACTCACCAACCTCCGGAATTACAGTAGCAACTGAAGTAAGTATTGAAGTAGTTTAATCATTACCAGTTAGCCAAACAATTTCTCCAGTCCGTAAAAAAATAGTAACCAAATCCCAGTGAAGAAAGAGAGGATAGCAAGAATAGACCGTTATGCAAATCTACTATCCAGTGTATATTCTAGGGGTAACAAGAGTGTAAAGGGAACTAGAGCAGAGATACACACATAGAGAGTCCACTCTGGGTCAGATTTCTTCCCCAAAGTAATTCACAAATTCAGAAAGGCAAAGAAGAAAGACGTGTATGACAAGATTAAAAAAAAAAGAGATAGAGAGAGATAAGAGAGAGAAAAGGGAGAAGATAAGAAGAAGAGTTGTAATTAAAGAGCAGTGCGAGTAACTTCCCAAATGTGTATCAGTGAATTAAAAAAAAAAAAAAAACACCCTGTTTGGTGGTATGGGGTATCCTGCTAGTAGCTGGTCCCAGGCACTGCTTATGGGGTGGGGGCGGCGGGAAGGATGTATGCTTGAAAATTAAAAGTAAGAAAAAAGAATTTTTTTCCCCTCTCTAATTCTTAACCCAATTAAGTTATAGACACCTCCTTGGTGTTACCGCTATGGCCCCTTATTGGCTGGCCTGCTAAAGGCAGAAAATCCTATTGTTTACATGAGATGTGTCCAGAGCTCAAAGGCTAGCCACTTCTCAGTCCGCCATCTTCCAGGAAACCCCCCCATCCAGACATTTTTAAAGGATTTCTCAAAAATGAAAACTAGCTCCAAGTCCTTTGATCCAATGAGAGCTATACTCAAGAAGTCTTTGGATCCAACCTCAGGGTCGCAGTGGACCCTGAAGCCTCCCAAGAGGAAGCCCCCGAGCTAAAGTGCTCTCTCCGGGTCCTCTGCCCGCCGCACTTCTGCAACCAGCGGAGGAGCCGCCTTCCTGGGCTGGCGGAGGACAATGCCCGGTGCACTCACCTTGCCTGGCGCGCCTGGGAATTCTGGAGCCCCGCTAGTCCATGTCACCTTTACTCTAATTCTTAACCCAAATTAAATTGTAATCACTTCTTTGGTGTCACCCCTTATTGACTGGCCTGCTAAAGGTAGAAAATCCTACCGTTGCCGACGATGCTATCAGAGCACTTGCTGTTAGCGACTTCTCAGTCCGCCATCTTCCTAACTCCCCCTGTGCACTGCTCATTTATTACAACTCTTTTTCTTATCTTCTCCCTTTTCTCTCTCTTGTCGCTCTCTCTCTCTCTCTTTTTTTTTAATCTTGTCATACATTTCTTCCTTCTTCTTTGCCTTTCTGAATTTGTAAATTATTTTGGGGAAGAAATCTGACTCAGAGTGGACTATGTGTGTATCTCTGCTCTAGTTCACTTTCCCCTCTTGTTACCCATAGAATATACAGTGGATAGTACATTTGCATATCTGTCTATTCTTGCTATCCTCTCTTTTCTCTTTCTTTACTGGATTTGGTTACTATTTTTTCACGGACTGGAGAAATTCTTTGGCTAACTGGTAACGATTAAACTACTTCAATACTTACTTAAGTTGCTATTGTAATTCCTGAGGTTGGTGAGTGCAATTGTCATAAAGGTATTTAGTACAGTGTTACTTGTACTCAAGACAGAACAACTGAGGAACAACAGAGCATAAAAAAAGAAACATATAAATTAAAAAAATGGGTAGATCAAAAACAAATAAAACTGCTACTCCAATGAATGAAGACAAGAGCCCAGAAGAAACTACAAATCAGCCAGAAGTAACCATAGATAAGAAAAGTATGCAAGCAATAATAAACTAATTAATCACAGAAATGAAAACAACATTGGAGGAAAGGAATGGCAGTATTAGGGAAACAACAGTTGAGACCTCCAAGGAAAATACTGATTATCTTGAGGCAATTATAGAACTGAAAGCTGAAATAGCTATAATGAAGAAAAAAGCTGAGGCAAGGGAAAGCAGACTAACAGAAGCAGAAAACAGAGAAAGAGGTGAAAGAGCTTAAAAAGAGATTGAGAGACACTGAAAACAACAACAGACACATGGGATGATCTCCAAAGAAGTAACATTCATATATTGGCCTGCCAGAGGAAGAAAGAGAGGAAGGGGAAGCAAACATTCTAGAGGAAATAATACAAGAAAACTTCCCAGACCTGAATAACAGAAAGGATATCAAGATTCAAGAGGCCCAGAGAGTACCAAACAGAATCAACCCAGACCTGAAGACACCAAGACACATCATAGTCACAATGTGAAGAAGTAAGGATAAAGAAAGGATCCTAAAGGCTGCAAGAGAGAAACAAAAAGTCACATACAAGGGAAAACCCATAAAATTATCTGCAGACTTCTCCACTCAAGCTCTAAAAGCCAGAAGGGAGTGGCAAGATATCTATCGAGCCCTGAATGAAAAAGAGTTTCAACCAAGGAAAATATATCCTGCTAGACTTTCATTCAAACTAGATGGAGGGATCAAACATTCTTAGATAAACAACAGTTAAAGGAGGCAACCATCACCAAGCTGGCCCTGAAAGAGGTACTAAAAGACCTCTTATAAACAAGAACATCACTATAATAATTGCAATATATCAGAGGAAACAATTTTTTTTCAGAACAATAGCACTAGAATACATTAAATCCATAATATCAATAAATGTCAATGCCTTAAACTCACCCATCAAAAGGCACAGGGTGGGGGGATGGATCAGAAAACATAACCCAACCATATGCTGCTTGCAAGAATCCCATCTGTCACAACAAGATAAACACAGACTTAAAGTGAAAGGATGGAAAACTATCATACAGGCTAACGGACCACAAAAAAGGGTAGGGACAGCCATTCTCATGTCAGACACAATAGATTTTAAATTAAATAAAGTAATAAAAGATAGGCAAGGACATTACATAATGATTAGAGGATCAATCAGCCAAAAGACTGAACAATTATTAACATCTATGCACCCAACGAGGGACCATCTAAATACATTAAGCATCTACTGAAAGAATCTCAAAAATACATCAATAGTCATACAATAATAGTGGGAGACTTCAATACCCCATTCTCACACATAGACAGATCAACAAAGCAGAGAACCAACAAAGATATAAGAGAATTGAATGAAAAGATAGACAGACTAGACGTCTTGGAGATTTTCAGAGTCCTTCACTCCAAAAAACTGGAATACACCTTCTTTTCCAATCCACATCACACATATTCAAGGATAAACCACATGTTAGGCCACAAAGACAGCATCAATAAATTCAAGAACAATGAAATCATCCCTAGTATCTTCTCAGACCACAGAGGAGTTAACATTTTAACATGTTAACATTTAACAACAGACAATTATTAAAAGACACAGAATTTGGAAACTAAACAACATGCTCCTTAAGAACCACTGGGTCAGAGACTCACTCAAACAGGAAATTCAAATGTTCCTGGAAACTAATGAAAATGAAGACACAACCTATCAAAATATTTGGGACACAGCTAAAGCAGTACTGACAGGGAAACTTGTAGCCATACAATCACATATTAAACACCAAGAAGAAGCTCAAATGAACGACCTTACTGCACACCTCAAGGACTTAGAGAAAGAGGAACAAAGGAACCCTAAAGCAACCAGAAGGACAGAAATCACTAAAGTTCGAGCAGAAATAAACAACATTGAAAATAAAAGAAACATACAAAAGACCAATGAAGCCAAATGTTGGTTGTTTGAAAGATTAAACAAAATTGACAAACCCCTAGCCAGACTCACCAAACAAAAAAGAGAGAAGACTCAAATTAATAGAATTGGAAACGATGCAGGAGATATCACAGCTGACACCACAAAAATCCAGAGAATCCTGCAAAACTTCTATAAAGAGCTATATGCCACCAAGCTAGAGAATCTGGAAGAAATGGAACAATTCCTAGAAACCTATGCACTTCCAAAACTGAACCAAGAGGAACTACAAAAATCTAAATGCACCAATCACAGACAAAGAAATTGAAACCGTTATTAAGAATCTCCCCAAAAACAAAATCCATGGACCAGATGGCTTCACAAATGAATTCTAAAAAACTTTCAGGAAACAGTTAATACCCATATTTCTTAAGCTATTCCATAAGATTGAAGAAACAGGAATACTCCCTTCCACCTTCTATGAAGCCAACATCACCCTGATACCAAAAACAGATAGGGACACAACAAAAAAGGAAAACTACAGACCAATATCTCTAATGAACATAGATGCCAAAATATTAAACAATATCTTGGCCAACTGGATACAGCAACACATCAAAAAGATTGTTCATCATGACCAAGTGGGATTCATCCCAGGAATGCAAGGCTAGTTCAACATCCGTAAGTCAATCAATGTCATTCACCACATCAATAAAAGCAAACCCAAAAACCACATGATTATCTCAATAGATGCAGAGAAAACCTTTGACAAAATCCAACACCCGTTCATGCTCAAAACTCTACAAAAAATGGGACTAGATGGGAAATTCCTCAAGATAGTGGAGTCTATATATAGCAAAACTACAGCCAACATCATACTCAATGGACAGAAGCTGAAAGCATTCTCCCTCAGATCGGGGACTAGACAGGGCTGTCCACTGTCACCGTTACTCTTCAACATAGTATTGGAAGTTCTTGCCATAGCAATCATCAAGAGAAAGAAATCAAAGGAATACAAATTGGAAGGGAAGAAGTCAAGCTCTCACTATTTGCAGATGATATGATAGTATACATAGAAAGACCTAAAGAATCCAGTAGAAAATTACTGGAAGTTATTAGACAATATAGCAATGTGTCAGGCTACAAAATCAATGTACAAAAATCAGTGGTATTTCTTTATGGAAACACTAAATCTGAAGAAGACATCCAGAAATCACTCCCATTTACTGTTTCAGAAAAATCAATCGAATACCTAGCAATAAAGTTGACCAAAGAAGTGAAAGACTTGTATGCTGAAAACTATGAGTCGCTACTCAAGGAAATAGAAACTGATACCAAGAAATTGAAAGATATCGCATGCTCATGGATTGGAAGAATAAATATCATCAAAATGAATATTCTCCCCAGAGCCACATACAAATTTAATGCAATGCCCATCAAACTTCCACCAAGATTCTTTAAGAGAATAGAACAAACACTACAATCATTTATCTTGAACCAGAAAACACCTAGAATTGCCAAAACCATCTTGAGGAAAAGAAACAGAAATGGAGGCATCACACTCTCAGACCTTAAACTATATTATAAAGCCATCATCATCAAAACAGCATGGTACTGGAACAAAAATAGGCACACAGACCAGTGGAACAGAATTGAAAGCCCAGAAGTAAATCGCAACACCTATGGGCAACCAATCTTTGATAAGGGGACCAAAAGGATTAAATGGAAAAAGGATTCTCTCTTCAATAAATGGTGCTGGGAAAACTGGGTTGAAACATGCAGGAGAATGAAATTGAACCACTTTATCTCACCAGAAACAAAAATCAACTCCAAATGGATCAAAGACCTAGATGTCAGACCAGAAACAATCAAATACTTAGAGGAAAACATTGGTAAAACACTTTCCCACCTACACCTCAAGGACATCTTTGATGAATCAAACCCAACTGCAAGGAAGACTAAAGCAGAAGCAAACTAATGGGACTACATTAAATTGAAAAGCTTCTGCACATCCAAAGAAACTATTAAACAAACAGAGAGAACCCTCACAGAATGGGAGAAGATCTTCACATGCCAGACATCAGACAAGAAACTAATCACCAAAATATATAAAGAGCTCAGAAAACTTAGCAACAAAAAAGCAAATGACCCCATGCAAAAATGGGCAAAGGATATGAACAAAACATTCACCTCAGAGGAGATCCAAAAGGCTAACAAACATATGAAAAACTGCTCTAGGTCACTGATTGTCAGAGAAATGCAAATTAAGACAACACTAAGATACCACCTCACTCCTGTAAGAATGGCATACATCAAAAAGGACAGCAGCAACAAATGCTGGAAAGGTTGTGGGGACAGAGGAACCCTTTTACATTGCTGGTGGGAATGTAAATTGGTCCAGCCTTTGTGGAGAGCAGTCTGGAAAACTCTCACAAGGCTAGACATGGACCTTCCATATGATCCAGTAATTCCTCTCCTGGGGTTATACCCCAAGGACTCCATAACACCCAACCAAAAAGAGGTGTGTACTCCTATGTTCTTAGCAGCACAATTCATAATAGCTAAAACCTGGAAGCAACCCAGGTGCCCAACAACAGATGAGTGGCTGAGAAATCCGTGGTATATATACACGATGGAATACTATGCAGCTATCAAGAACAATGAACCCACCTTCTCTGACCCATCTTGGATAGAGCTAGAAGGAATTATGTTAAGTGAACTAAGTCAGAAATATAAAGATGAGTATGGGATGATCCCACTCATCAACAGAAGTTGACTAAGAAGATCCAAAAGGGAAACTAAAAGCAGGACCTGATCAAATTGTAAGTAGGGCACCAAAGACAATAGCAGAGGGTGAGCGGGAGGAGGAGTGCGTGCCATGTGGGATTATCCAGAGTAGAAGTAACCGGCTGGAGCAAGAGAATCGTTTGGATTCAGAGCCTGATGTTTGTGGACCACCCCTGTTTTAGAAAGGGGTCACCCAACTATGATGATAAGGGTTGGTAATATTCCTTTAAGTTTTTGATTGACAAGGGGCATATAAGACAACCTTAAGACAAACAGAGGTTCCCCAGAGTTGGGAACTCCTCCCAGGACCACGCTTACATGGTGTTGGAGGGTTGACTCAAGCATTCCTCACAAGAGATTCCCTTGTGTGGGAAGATCCAGAAGGGACTACCGGATGCTTTCATCCTTTAATAGCTGATATAAGCACCAATTTATTGGGGAGAGACTTGCTGGAATCTTTGGATGTAGTAATATCCTCAGACACCTCTGCAGGGCACCACACTCACTCCTGTGTGACTACTAGACTTGACCAGCACCCCCAATACTAACTGCCACTGTTTGTAACAGAACTCCCTGCTTAGATTGACTTTCTAAGGAGCCTGTCTGGGTGGAACAGTGGCATTTGCCTAGGGAAAAACTAGAATTTTTAAAAGAGCTCATTCAAGAGCAGTTGTCATTGGGACACATTTGTCATTCCCGGAGCCCATGAAATACTCCTGTCTTTGTGATTAAAAAGCGCTCAGGAAAATGGTGCCTCCTCCAAGATCTTCATACAGTAAATAAAACCATGTAGGTTTGGGGCTCCCCCAAAAGGGGTTTGCCTCTTGCTTCTGCAATTTCCACAGGAATTCCAATCATAGCTATTGATATACAGGATTGTTTTTTTATCTATTCCCTTGCATCCACAAGATTATAAATGTTTTGCCTTCTCTGTTTCTTTTATTAATAACGCCAGCCCTGCCAATAGATATGAATGGTTGGTACCGCCCCAGGGTATGGCCAATAGTCCTACTACTTGTCAAGAGGCTGTTAAATCTGCCCTTTTCCCGTATATTTATAAGGACCTTAAGGTTTCACATTATATGGATGATGTGTTGATATGGGGAGAATTAGATACAGATCTCTCTGCCCTACGTGAATTTCTTATCCCTGCCTTAAAGAAAAGCGGCCTTAATGTAGCTGCTGAGAAGATACAACTAATTCCTCCAATATCTTTCTTAGGCTCATATTCGTCCTTTAAAACATTGTGTTACTTTTCCTTCTAATCTCACTCTTGCTTCTTTACAGAGTTTTCTTGCAAATTTAAATTGGATTAGGCAGTATCTTTATCTCCCTACTAGTTGCCTGCAACTGCTGTTTGATCTGTTAAAAGGAAACAAACAGCCCTCCTTCACGTGTATGTTAACCCCAGAAGCCTCCATGGCACTGGAAATAGTTAACCAGGCTCTCCAGGACATGTACCTCATTCGGTTCTCCCCCTCCTCTCCGGTAAACCTTCTAATCTTTAACTCCACCCCCACGGTAGTGGGGACATTGTGGCATAAGCATGGCATTCTCAAATGGCTTCATACGCCACTAGGAGGAGTTCCAAGACTTCTTATGGAGATTGATGCCTTAGCATTCATGGTTCGCTATGGAAGAAACAGATCGGTACAGTTCTTAGGAAAGGAACCAGATTTATTCATTCTTCCCTTTTCTCTCACAGATACAGAATGGCTCATACGCCATCATTCTTGTTTTGCCATAAGTTTAATGGGTTTTCCAGGACAATTAGATAATCATTTTCCCTCTAATAAATTGATAGCTTCTTTACCTCTTTTGCCTCTACTAGTACCTAAACTTTTCTCCGTGATGTCATCCCCTCTGCTCCTACAGTCTTCAATGATGGTGGAAAAAAGGGAGCTGCTGTCCTTATATACTATCCAGACCAGCAATACCCCAAATATCTCTTTATTGAGCTTCCTGATAATTCCCCTCAGTACAAAAAACTTTATGCTGTTTTCCTTGCATTAAAAGCTGTACCAGAATCCTTAAACCTTTTTTCTGACAGTGTGTATACTGTTAACTTAATTCCATGGCTTGCTTGATCTTATGTGAGAATTGATGACAACCCACTTTCTCCTCTTTTAATTCAAATTGCCTCTATGTTCTTTTCTCAAATCCAGCCATTGTATGTTCAACACCTTCATTCCCACAGACCTCTTCCTGGTCCCCTGTCCAAAGGGAATGCTGCAGCTGACTGCCTTGCCTCTACAGGAATTCTCCTATCCTCTGTCTCTAATCCTGCTGACTTTCATTCCCTAACCCATGTTAATCTTAAAGGCCTTTGAGCTCAATTTCCTGATATTCCTCTGGCACAGTTAAAACATATTCTTGCTACATGTTCCTCTTGTGCAGGTCTAGTCAAAGCATCTGCTATTCAAAATCTTGGAGTTAACCCTCAAGGCTTAAAAGCCAACTCTTTGGCAAATTGATGTCACCCACATACCCAACTTTGGCAAACAAAAATATGTGTTTTTCTCAATTCATACCTTCTCTAAGTTTATGTGGGCTACAGCTCAGATGGGATAAACATCAAAAAAGCTTATAAGCCATATGCTCTCTTATTTTGCTCTAATGGGCATACATCTTCAACTTAAAACTGACAATGGGTGTGCTTTTACCAGCAAACAATTTAAAGATTTTTGTTTCCTCTGGAACATTACTCATTCTATAGGCATTCCGTATAATCCACAGGGACAAGGCATTGTCGAGAGAGCCCATCAAACTCTTAAGGCTCAATTAAATAGAGAAAAGGGGAAATGTACCCCCCCAATATACAGTTGGCAAAAGCCTTAACTACATTAAATCTCTTTAATATTTACAAAAACTCAGACCAACCTCCTATTATTCTTCATTGGCAAACACCACCCACCCTCCCAGCTATTAAGGTCAAATGGAAAGAACCACTTGATAAAATTTGGAAATGGCCTCACCCCTTACTGACCATGGGGAGGGTTTCACATGCATTTTTCCACATAATTACTTCAAACCTGTCTGGGTTCCTGCCCTCCATGTCTGGCAATACCCACATGATGGCACTGATATCCCTGAGGAACAAGAAACACTGCAAGAGGACTGGCTGCAGGACACACCCCAGGATCCATAATACGACATGGCAGAATCTAAAAAATCTGATTCACAGAGCTCTCTCCCCCCGCCCACAAATGCCCTATGCTATGACTGGCCAGTTGTGTTTTGTGAGTGAGTGAGTTGAAAAAAAAAAGTGAGTTGAGTGACCAAAAATTTTTGTACGACCCATTTTTCTCAGAATACTCTGAAACTTAACTGACTTTATATAAAAATGATGGACACAGCCATGGTTTCTGGAGATGTCCAGAAACAGTCCAATAATGTTTTTTTTTTCCTATTTTTGATTTCCTTTTAGTCTTGGTATAAATAAGAAATGTTTAGTCTTAAACTGTGAGTAAAGATGGTTCAACTATGACAGTAAAGATCTAAATTTGCGTTTGTAATGATATGTATTAGTTACAAAAGTTTTTTTCCTCCTGTGTGTTATAAAATACCTGTTTTATGTGTGTGTTTCAAATTTGGTTAACATTAACGGTTAAAGGTGTAACTTTGAAGCTACATTTTTACCAGGAAAGATAAAATTAATTCGCTAAAGTAACAGTATTTTAGGTAAAAGTCTAAATATTTAATGTGACAATTCATCATCTCCAAAATTAAAATATAAATTATACAGGACATTTTTGTAGGACCCCCAAAAATGCCCTGTAAGCTAATCTTGTGGAAATTAATCCACAACAAATCTGGCATCAATCTGACAATGTTAATGTTAAAAAGGAAAGGCACTGTCACTAATTTGTGAGTTTGTTTAAAAGTCTAATGTAAAAAATAGTTAAAAATCAATATATATTTTACCTAAATTTGGTCTGAAAATTCTGCTGTACAGAGACTGCTTCATGAGGTCACATAAGATGACCTTTAAATGAAATTATAAAGATACCTAAACTAGTTATAATCATTGAGTTATCAATTATAGTAAACTTCTAATTTGTTACAAGTTTTTTCTTCACAAGTAATTGACTACAGTTATGTCAAGCCTTCACATGAAGAAGCATCTGCTCATACAGAATTCCCAGAAATCCATCTTGGACCCCTGTCCTCTGACATAGCCCACAACTACAGCCATCCTCCCAAAACCCATGATGTGACCTGACAAAATCTGGAAAACCTGATTCAGGGACTCCAAAGGACAAGATTTTCCTACCACCTTTCTCTCACCCATTGCTGTCTGCTCTTCCTGCTTCTGCTTCACCTGTCACATTTTGGTGGTTCTAGCTCACTCTTTACAGAGAAGAAAGGTTCCAGTGGCTGTCTTCCTCCTTGACATAGATGTGCAGCATTTCTTCCCTGGTCATTGACATTGGACTGACGCTTCTATCAGACTTGCTGGTACACCTGTGGACACTCCCTTTGCACTGCTGGACTTCTCGAGGACTGACTGTAGCAGTCCATGGACCTTTTCGCCAGCTGTCTCAAGACTGCAACACCAGATCACCCCTCTCACCCCTCGACTTATCAGGCCCCCACTCCTCCACCCATCAGGCAGCCCTCCTCTCTGCCTAATAGACCTCTCTTCAGTCTCACTGTGTCCCTTGCTACTCTTACTTATCCCTCCCTGTCTTGTGCTAGTTCTTTTTGAAGACGCTTACATGTTATCATTCAGGTTTCCTCCCAACAGGTTTTTGTTCACCCCTACACTGCTATTCCCCTGACAGAGATGGAGACTTTTACAGACATTGACCCATTTATATATGGCCATTAAGAAAGAGGGAGATGTTGGGAAATTGTGAAGATGTGGTTGAGCTTGGAAGGGTTTAAGCCTGAGGGGTGTGTCAATCCTGCTAGTCTCTCTCTCTACTGAGAGGTTGAGCAAGGAGGGACAGTAGAACCCCAAAGGTGTGCCTCATCCTATCAGTCTCCCAGCCTCACAAAGTGCCCCGCACTTCTGATGCTATGGCCATTAGTTAAAAAGAAAGGCAGAGATGTTGGGCAGTAAACCAGCTTCCCTCTGTGGTCTATTTACATAACCACTAGAACTACCCTGCCTGCAGGGCATTGGTTTAATCCCCACTGGTTCATACTCCCTTTTTTCTCTGCCCCCTCTCCTAGACACACCCTTATTTCCACCACTCTCTTTTTGCTCTACCCTCTCAACATCACATCCTGTTTCCACCCTATTTGGCGAGTATATATACAGCTGCTCTTCTGTTTGAACACATTTGGGATTGCCTTCCGGCTCTGAGAATCCCAGAGGCTCTTTCCTGGGATGCTAGCCCAACAGGAGTTCGTAATCCCTCTCCCACACAGCAGCTTAGGTTGGCTCCAGTCGAGTTCTCTCCAGCCCAGAGAGCACTTGCTCAGGAAAAAGCACCCTCAGCATGATTCCATCATTTTTAACACCTGCATAGTGCCTCATTGTGTATATGTACCACAACTTCCATAGTCACTCATCTGTTGTAGGATACCTGAGCTGCTTCCAAGTGTAGGTTATTACAAACTATGCTGCTGTAAACATTGGTGTGCATAGGTCTTTTCAAATAAGTGTTTTGTTTTTCCTGAAAAAATCCCCAGGAGAGGAACTGCAGGATCATAAGATAGGTTCATTTCATAATTTTCATCTCTTTTTAAGGTAATTTTCTATTTTAATTGTGTCCCCACTTTACCCTCTGTTTTACCTAATTCTATTTTAAGTCTGTAGTTTTACTTTCTATTCCCAGTAGTTCATTTATTAACTCAAAAATTGTGTTTCTGTTCTCAACATGTTTGGCTTTCCATTCAACTATTATAGCCTACTGCTCTATTATTGTTTTTAACTCAGTTATTGTGTTCTGTTGCTCTGTTACTTTGGGTGAAAATTTGGCTAAAGCTGTTGATAGTTCATCTATATTGGCTTTTCTCTCTTTTCTTTCATCCTGGTTTAAGTCCTTGCTCTCTCCTCTGCTCTCCTGTATCCTTTGAGTATTTCATCTATTTCTTTCTTCAGGTCCTTGGAAAGCCCTTGGAATACTTCAAGGATTCTCTAAAAAAAATTACCTTCCTCTGATTTACTTATTCTTGCCCAGCTTAACTGGTAAGGCAAGGGGAAATGAGGATTTGTTTGTTTGTTTGTTTCCCCATTCTGGTTAGTGCAGATCAAGTAGAATCTTCAATAGCTGCTGAGCTTCCACTGAAAATATTGACTGTGTTAGAATATAGATGTTGCATGTGGTAAAAAAAAATTCTGGCAAGAGACCCTTGTAGTCCAGGGAATGGCTATATAAAATTTCTTAAAATCAGGAAGGGACACTGTAGTTCCCTGTAGGGGCAGTAAGCCTTAGAGACTAATGTTTCTATTCAGGTATGGAGCAAGATGTTTTAGTTTTAGGACCTGTCAAGCCAGCCACCTTATCATATGTCTCAGGAGTGAGTGGTGCTGTTACTCTAAAGGACGGTACCTTTGCCTCTAGTAGATGAGAGGTTGGGTGGGAGTAGTTGATACAAAGGCAGGTGGGTCTCCTGTGTTCTAATTATAGAGAGAAACTACCAGCACAAGAATAAAAACAAACAAAATGAAAAACTAACAAACAATAACTACAACAATAAAAAGAGCACACACAGAGAAGGAATAAACATATTAATAGAACATGTACACACTTTCAAAAGGAAACAAAGTGACAACCAGGAAACATACAAAGCGACAAGAGATAAAAAAGAAAAGAAGCATATATGAGTGAACATAAATAATGGTGGAAATGGTGCTAGTTCACATAACATTTTATGTGAACATAAATAATGGTGGAAATGGTGCTAGTGTGTAGAGGTAAGCAACAAACTAAGTCTTTCATTAAAAACTAGGACCACTGTTGGTTTTTGAAGCCATTCTAAGTCCTCAAAGTACCTATCTCTGCATGTCTCTGTTGCAGGTTAGTGAACTACAGACCTAGGTTTGAAGGTATTAGTTTACAGGATGGATCAACAATCTGCCTGGTTTCTTCTGACCTGTCCTGCAGTTCAAGATCAGTCAGAGGAAAGCCAGAAACACTTATACTTATTCTGTAATAAGATTAACCCTGAAGCAGGATATCCCTTTGAAGTATTCCTTCTCAGGATTGAAGCCTACTCCATTATCCACTGTCACTGGAACTCTTCTTTGTTATTTGTAGATCCTGTTGGTCTTGTCTATTTCTGAAGACTCAGTCTAGACACATGCTGATGGAAGGGTATGCTTGACAGGGTACTTCATTATCTGGGAGGTTTAATCCAATGACTTTAGGTAATCACAGGCAGTTCACTGGAATTCGCTTCTCAGTTTTGCCCACACTTCACTCCCCCAAATATTTTCCAGGGACTTGAAGTTACTGGCTAGTCAGGCCTCACTATCTAGATAGCTAGCTTGAGCATGTTCACACATAGGGTGTTATATTCCCCTGTGTTTGTCTCTTGGGACACTGCTGGTTCCTGGTCAGTAGTGACTACCTTTTCTGATTCTAGAGGTCTAAGTTGACAGTAAACTTTTTACTGGTTAAATCTGGTGTGCAGTTTACTTTTGGAACGTGGTCAGGCAGGTTGTCTGTTGGGAGTGCAATGGAGCTTCTAGGATGCAGCATTTGATGACTTGAATTCCTGGCTTCAGAATGAGAGAGGCAAAAACTGACAGGTTACATTTATTCTATGTTAGTATTCTTAAGTCTGCTGTACACATATGTTACGAGTTCCATTATTGATTTCTTTGCATTCCGTTCTCTGAATCTGCCTGTATTTTCTATAATCTTCTTTCTGAGAGAGAAGATCAGGATATGAAGAGATTTCTTGAATAGAAGTTAACCGGGTTTGCTTTATTTATTTATTTATTTAAGAAAGGATTAATCAACAAAACCATAGGGTAGGAGGGGTACAACTTCACACAATTCCCACCACCCAATATCCATATCCCACCACCTCCCCTGATAGCTTTCCCATTCCCCATCCCTCTGGAAGCATGGTACCAGGGTCATTGTGGGTTGCAGAAGGTAGAAGGTCTGGCTTCTGTAATTGCTTCCCCGCTGAACATAGGCGTTGACTGGTCGGTCCATACTCCCAGTCTGCTTCTGTCTTTCCTTAGTAGGATGGGTCTCTGGGGAAGCGGAGCTCCAGGACACATTGGTGGGGTCTTCAATCCAGGGAATCCTGGCCAGCATCCTGATGGCATCTGGAACCTGGTGACTGAAAAGGGAGTTAATATACGAAGCCAAACAAATTGTAGAGCAATCATGGACCCAAAGCTTGGAATAGTGGAGAGGAAGTGTTAGGGAAGTACTCACTGCAAAATCTAGTGTACTTCTGCTTTCAGGTATATATTTTGCAGTAGTTTATGGATACGTGTGAACATATGCTCTCTCTCACAGAACCTGGTGTATATCTAGGTTTTGAGACTTTGTTAGAAAGTGAACCACCTGAGATGGAATTAGAGTATACTATGAAAGGAAAGGTCTCACCCGAGTAATGAAGCTGAAGGGTAGTCATTCCACACGTGAAGTCTCTGGACACAGTCTGAAGTGAAGCATGTTGAGGTGGTAATTGTTGCATTGGTTAGGTTGTGATCAGCGGATGCAATATTATTTGATATGGATTGGGAGAGGCATACGGGAAAGTGGGCCCTATCCAAGGGTTCCAGGAATGGGGTAAGTAGGGGCTGTATAGTGGAGCTGTGAGGTTCCTGCTGTCTTAGGGTTCCAGAAGACAATGGATAGTTAATGTTATCACCACAATATTTGGTAATTGGGTTAACTTTGAAAAGTCCTTTTGTTATGGTTTGCTGTAGAGTACCCAGTATCTTGTATATAGCTGTGATATTGGATGCTTCTGATCTACTTGGTCTAGGCTTTTGAGAGTCCACATATCAAATACACAGCCTATATATTAAAAAGATTCAGTTTGTGTTTTGAAAAACTTTAAGACATACAATTGATTTTCCCCCTCATATTAATTAAGTAGTAATTTATATGTCTGCATTTTGCTAGGAGTGTACATAAACACCATTCCCACCACCAAAAGACTGTGACACATCCCTCCCACCCACTCCCATCCCCCACTGTCCCAGGAAGCTGCATGTCTACCCCTCACTACAGGGTTTTTACTTTGGTGCCCTACTTACAATTTGGTCAGGTCCTGCTTTTAGTTTCCCTTTCAGATCTTCTTAGTCAACTTCTGTTGATGAGTGGGATCATCCCATACTCATCTTTATCTTTGTGACTTAGCTCACTTAACATAATTCCTTCTAGCTCTATCCAAGATGGGTCAGAGAAGGTGGGTTCATTGTTCTTGATAGCTGCATAGTATTCCATTGTGTATATATACCACATCTTTCTCAGCCACTCATCTGTTGTTGGGCACCTGGGTTGCTTCCAGGTTTTAGCTATTATGAATTGTGCTGCTATGAACATAGGAGTACACACCTCTTTTTGGTTGTGTGTTATGGAGTCCTTGGGGTATAACCCCAGGAGAGGAATTACTGGATCATGTGGAAGGTCCATGTCTAGCCTTGTGAGAGTTTTCCAGACTGCTCTCCACAGAGGCTGGACCAATTTACATTCCCACCAGCAATGTAAAAGGGTTTCTCTGTCCCCACAACCTTTCCAGCATTTGTTGCTGCTGTCCGTTTTGATGTATGCCATTCTTACAGGAGTGAGGTGGTATCTTAGTGTTGTCTTAATTTGCATTTCTCTGACAATCAGTGACCTAGAGCAGTTTTTCATATGTTTGTTAGCCTTTTGGATCTTCTCTGAAGTGAATGTTTTGTTCATATCTTCTGCCCATTTTGGAAGAGGTCATTTGGTTTTTGATGCTAAGTTTGCTAAGCTCTTTATATATTTTGGTGATTAGTTTCTTGTCTGATGTCTGGCATGTGAAGATCTTCTCCCATTCTGTGAGGGGTCTCTTTGTTTAATAGTTTCTTTGGGTGTGCAGAAGCTTTTCAATTTGATGTAGTCCCATTGGTTTGTTTCTGCTTTAGTCTTCCTTGCAATTGGGTTTGATTCATCAAAGATGTCCTTGAGGTGTAGGTGGGAAACTGTTTTACCAATGTTTTCCTCTAAGTATTTTATTGTTTCTGGTCTGAAATCTAAGTCTTTGATCCATTTGGAGTTGATTTTTGTTTCTGGTGAGATAAAGTGGATCAATTTCATTCTTCTGCATGTTACTACCCAGTTTTCCCAGCACCATTTATTGAAGAGAGAATCCTTTTTCCATTTAATGCCTTGGGCCCCCTTATCAAAGATTAGATGTCCATAGGTGTGGGGATTTATTTCTGGGCTTTCACTTCTGTTCCACTGGTGTGTGTGCCTATTTTTGTTCCAGTACCATGCTGTTTTAATGATGATGGCTTTATAATATAGTTTGTTTCTTTTCCTCAAGATGGTTTTGGCAATTCTAGGTGTTTTAAGGTTCCAGATAAATGATTGTAGTGTTTGTTCTATTCTCTTAAAGAAGCCTGGTGGAACTTTGATGGGTATTGCATTAAATTTGTATATGGCTCTGGGGAGAATATTCATTTTAATGATATTTATTCTTCCAATCCATGAGCATGGAATATCTTTCCATTTCTTGGTATCAGTTTCTATTTCCTTGAGTAGCCACTCATAGTTTTCAGCATACAAGTCTTTCACTTCTTTGGTCAACTTTATTCCTAGGTATTTGATTGATTTTGCTGAAACAGTAAATGGGAGTGGTTTCTGGATGTCTTCTTCTTCAGATTTAGTGTTTGCATAAAGAAATGCCACTGATTTTTGTACATTGATTTTGTAGCCTGATACCTTGCTATATTGTCTAATAACTTCCAGTAATTTTCTACTGGATTCTTTAGGTCTTTCTTTGTATACTATCATATCATCTGCAAATAGTGAGAGCTTGACTTCTTCCCTTCCAGTCTGTATTCCTGATTCCTTTCTCTTGCCTGATTGCTATGGCAAGAACTTCCAATACTATGTTGAAGAGTAACGGTGACAGTGGACAGCCCTGTCTAGTCCCCGATCTGAGGGGGAATGGTTTCAGCTTCTCTCCATTGAGTATGATGTTGGCTGTAGTTTTGCTATATATAGAATCCACTATCTTGAGGAATTTCCCATCTATTCCCATTTTTTGTAGAGTTTTGAGCATGAATGGGTGTTGGATTTTGTCAAAGGCTTTCTCTGCATCTATTGAGATAATCATGTGGTTTTTGGCTTTGCTTTTATTGATGTGGTGAATGACATTGATTGACTTACAGATGTTGAACCAGCCTTGCATTCCTGGGATGAATCCCACTTGATCATGATGAACAATCTTTTTGATATGTTGCTGTATCCGGTTGGCCAAGATATTGTTTAATATTTTGGCATCTATGTTCATCAAAGTTTTTGGTTTGTAGTTTTCCTTTTTTGTTCTGTCCCTATCAGCTTTTGGTATCAGGGTGATGTTGGCTTCATAGAAGGTGGAAGGGAGTATTCCTGTTTTTTCAATCTTATGCAATAGCTTAAGAAGTATGGGTACTAACTGTTTCTTGAAAGTTTTGTAGAATTCGTTTGTGAAGCCATCTGGTCCATGGCTTTTGTTTTTGGGGAGATTCTTAATAACAGTTTCAATTTCTTTGTCTGTGATTGGTGCATTTAGATTTTGTAGTTCTTCTTGGTTCAGTTTTGGAAGGGCATATGCTTCTAGGAATTGTTCCATTTCTTCCAGATTCTCTAGCTTGGTGGCGTATAGTTCTTCATAGAATTTTCTCAGAATTCTCTGGGTTTCTCTGGTGTCAGTTGTGATATCTCATCCATCATTTACAATACTATTAATTTGAGTCTTCTCTCTTTTTTGTTTGGTGAATCTGGCTAAGGGTTTTTCAATTTTGTTTAATCTTTCAAAGAACCAACATTTGTCTTCATTGATCATTTGTATGGTTCTTTTATTTTTCATCTTGTTTATTTCTGCTCTTACTTTAGTGATTTCTGTCCTTCTGGTTGCTTTAGGGTTCCTTTGTTCCTCTTCCTCTAAGTCCTTGAGGTGTGCAGTATGGTCATTCATTTGAGCTTCTTCTTGGTGTTTAATATGTGATTGTATGGCTATAAGTTTCCCTCTCAGTACTGCTTTAGCTGTGTCCCAAATATTTTGATAGGTTGTGTCTTCATTTTCATTTGTTTCCAGGAACTTTTGAATTTCCTGCTTGAGTGAGTCTCTGACCCAGTGGTCATTAACGTGTATGTTGTTGAGTTTCCAAATTCTGTGACTTTTAATAATTGTCTGTTTGTTGTAAAATGTTAGTTTTACTCCACTGTGGTCTGAGAAGATACTTGGCATGATTTCAGTGCTCTTGAATTTATTGATGCTGTCTTTGTGGCCTAACATGTGGTCTATCCTTGAGTATGTGTTATGTGGATTTGAAAAGAAGGTGTATTCCTGTTTTTTGGGGTGAAGAACTCTGAAAATGTCCAAGAGGTCTAGTCTGACCATCTCTTCATTCAATTCTCTTGTTTCTTTGTTGATTCTCTGCTTTGTTTATCTGTCTATGTGTGAGAGTGGGGTATTGAGGTCTCCCACTATTATTGTATTACTATTAATGTATTTTTGTAATTCTTTCATAGGTGCTTAATGTATTTAGATGGTCCCTCATTGGGTCCATAGATGTTAATAATTGTTAAGTCTTCTTGTCTGATTGATCCTCTAATCATTATGTAATGTCCTTGCCTATCTTTTATTACTTTATTTAATTTAAAATCTATCGTGTCTAATATGAGAATGGCTGTTCCTGCCCTTTTTTGTGGTCCATTAGCCTGTATGATAGTTTTCTATCCATTCAATTTAAGTCTCTGTTTATCTTGTTGTGGCAGATGGGATTCTTGCAAGAAGCATATGGTTGGGTTATGTTTTCTGATCCATCCCCCCACCCTGTGCCTTTTGATGTTTGAGTTTAAGCCAATGACTTTTATTGATATTATGGATTTGCCATTGTAATGCCATTGCATTATGTAATGCCATTGTTCAAAAAAAACCCCTTTTTTTGTTTGCTCTGATATATTGCCAGTACTATAGTGATGTTTTTGTTTATAAGACATCTTTTAGAACCTCTTTCAGGGCCGGCTTGGTGATGGTTGCCTCCTTTAACTGTTTTTTGTCTAAGAAGGTTTTGATCCCTCCATCTAGTTTGAATGAAAGTCTAGCAGGATATATTATCCTTGGTTGAAACCCTTTTTCATTCAGGGCTCGACAGATATCTTGCCATTCCCTTCTGGCTTTTAGAGTTTGAGTGGAGAAGTCTGCAGATAATCGTATGGGTTTTCCCTTGTATGTGACATTTTGTTTCTCTCTTGCAGTCTTTTGGATCCTTTCTTTATCCTTACTTCTTCTCACTGTGACTATGATGTGTCTTGGTGTCTTCAGGTCTTGGTTGATTCTGTTTGTTACTCTCTAGGACTCTTGAATCTTGATGTCCTTTCTGTTATTCAGGTCTGCGAAGTTTTTTTCTGTTATTTCCTCTTGAATGTTTGCTTCCCCTTCCTCTCTTTTTTCCTCTGGCAGGCCAATTATATGAATGTTACTTCTTTTGAGATCATCCCATATGTCTCTGTTGTTGTTTGCAGTGTCTCTCAATCTGTTTTTAAGCTCTTTCACCTCTTTCTTTGTTTTCTCTAACTCATCCTCTGTCTGACTTATTCTGTTTTCTGCTTCTGTTAGTCTGCTTTCTCTTGCCTCAGCTTCTTTCTTCATTACAGCTATTTCAGCTTTCAGTTCTCTAATTGCCTCAAGATAATCAGTATTTTCCTTGGGGGTCTCATCTGTTGTTTCCCTAATACTGTCATTCCTTTCCTCCAATGTTGTTTTCATTTCTGTGATTAATAAGTTTATTATTGCTTGCATACTTTTCTTATCTCTGGTTACTTCTGGCTGATTTGTAGTTTCTTCTGGGCTCTTGTCTTCATTCATTGGAGTAGCAGTTTTATTTGTTTTTGATCTGCCTATTTTTTTATTTATGTGTTTCTTTTTTTTTATGCTCTGGTGTTCCTCAGTTGTTGTGTCTTGAGTACAAGTAACACTGTACTAAATACCTTTATGACAATTACACTCACCAACCTCAGGAATTACAGTAGCAACTGAAGCAAATATTGAAGCAGTTTAATCATTACCAGTTAGCCAAACAATTTCTCCAGTCCGTGAAAAAATAGTAACCAAATCCCAGTGAATAAGAAAGAGAAAATAAATAAGGGATCAAGAATATCCCTTGTGAAGAAGAAAGAGAAAATAAATAAGGGATAATCCCAGTGAAGAAGAAAGAGAAAATAAATAAGGGATATCAAGAATACACAGCTATGCAAATCTACTATCCACTGTATATTCTAGGGGTAACAAGAGGGAAAAGGGACCTAGAGCAGAGATACACACATACAGAGTCCACTCTGAGTCAGATTTCTTCCCCCAAATAATTCACAAATTCAGAAAGTCAAAGAAGAAGGAAGAAGTGTATGACAAGATGAAAAAAAAAGTAAAAGAAAGAAGGGACAAGAGAGAGAAAAGGGAAAAGATAAGAAAAAGAGCTGTAATTAAAGAGCAGTGAAAGAAATGTTTTTTGTGTTACTTTATATTTAATTTAATTTAATTTAATTTTTTTGATTAGCTAGGAGGGGTAAGGAGTGGAGAGTCTGTAGGGGAGGTAGGATTAAGGATACAAGTTCCTCCCACAACAGATAAGATGCCCACTACCCTAGCACTGAAATATATGCTAAGAGTTAATTCTGATCAACCTAAAGGGGAGGAAGATATATGCCTTTATATAATATTAATAGTAAAATAGTGCAGGGTAAAAATAAAATAAAATAAAATAAAAACCCTGTCCCAGATTACCTCACACCTTGTGAACAGAGGCAGCTGATTGTTAAGAATGAGAAAAAAAAAAAAAAAAAAAACCTCAGGACTAGACAAGGATAGCTGAAATAGACAGTTTTGCAAATCTACTCTCCACTGTATATTCTAGGGGTGGCTAAAGGAGGAAGGGAAGTTGAGCAGAGACACTTGCAGTGAGAGTCCACACTGAGTCAGAGTCCACACTGAGTCAGAATTCTTCCCCAAAATAATTCCCAAATGTGTATCAGTGAATTCAAAAAAGCACACTATTTGGTGGTGTGGGTGCTGGGGCCTGTGGTTTTGGAAGCTGTACGATTAAGGAAGAAAGGATGACAAGAATGAGAAAAAGAAAAAAAAGAAAGAGAGAGAGAAAAAAGAAAAAGATAAGAAAAAGAACAGTCATAAAAGAGCAGTGAAAGGAAAGGATTTTTTAAAATTTATTTATTTTTAATTATTTAATTATCTGTGCGGGGTGAAGTGGGGGGGCGGGTTGGCTACTTAGAAAGAAAAAATGCCAGAGGTTTCAGTAGGGTATAGACTTAGAATGAATGATACTCCTTGGTGGGATAGGAATTTGGTAAAGAAAGAAGCTCCTAGCAGGGGAGACTGCTAGGAGCTGGTCCCCAGGGACTGGTTATTGGGGGAGGTATGGGGGAGGAGTTATGCCTAAACATTAAAAGGAAAAAAAATTTTCCCCTTTTTTCCTACTCTAATTCTTAACCCAAATTAAGTTATAATCACCTCCTTGGTGTAACCGCTATGACCCCTTATTGACTGGCCTGCTAAAGGCAGACAATCCTACCATTTCCAGAAGATGTGGTCAGAGCTCAAGCCACTAGCAGCTTCTCAATCTGCCATCTTCTGGGAACCCCGGCTTTGCTTTCATGCAGCAATCTTGGCTCTCTTGCACACAAAGAATCTTTTAATGTGAAAATAATTGAGTTCTCTTGAGATCACTATGTGTCAAATAAAGATATAGAATGTAGCTAAATAACAAGGAAGATGTAGGGCTGAGTGGTAGTACATCTGGTTGAGTGCACATGTTACAGTGTGCAAGGACCTGGGTTTAGGCCCCTAATCCCCACTTGGGATTCCCAGCTGAGGGAATGCTTCCTATGTTGTGAAGCAGTGCTAAAGGTGTCTTTCTGTCTCCTTCTATCTCCCCCTACCCTCTCAATTCCTCTCTGTCTCTATCAAATAAATAAATATTAAAAAATAACAAGGAAGATATAACATACATGTCTGGAAATCATAAGATCTTCCCTGTGCCTTCCAAGAATTGCTATACAGTTCTGGTAGGCACACTTGGGTAATGTCAAGCCTATTTTGGCATTTCCTCCTCCTCATTCACCATACCTCAATTATTACTACCAATACAATAACTTCCAGGAAGTATTACCCCATCTTCTGCTTTGTGTAGTGAGAGGGACAGAATTCAAGGTCATCTGCAACCTTGCAACCTTTCTATTCAAAACAAATGACTCTTCATATGGCAGACATGGGTTGAGTCCTTACTTCTATTCTAGGTTTGTAATTTTGAGAAAAGTAAATTATCTTTTAGCAGGGCATTCTCGAACACATAATTTTATGACCCCTTGGACCCTATAGTGAGTAAGAGTGAAGGAGAAAGTATTTTACCATAGTAAGGAGTTTCTGAGAGAATACCAAGGAACTATGATGAGTATCTTTTTCTTTTTAGTGTGTGTGAAATAAATTTAGACTAATGTAAATGTAGTTCAAAGCTGTGAGTTGTTTAGAAATAAGGTCTAACAATTAACTGTATGCTTTAATTTTTAGTTTCTCGTTACTTTTTTATGTATGTTAGAGAGTGAGAAAGAGAGAAAGCAAAGGTGAGAGAAAGAGAAAGCATAGAACCTCAGTTTTGGCATATGAGGTGCCTTTAAGTACTCTGTTTCATGTGTGAGATATCTTGCCAGCTTTATTTCATTTTAGAAGATTATGTTGGATGTTCATTATTTTCTCAATCTCAGAATCATTTTTATTAAACCACCACTCTTATCTTAAGCAAAACAAAACAACTACCTACCTAATATCAAGCTTGAACTATGTTCTGTAACCTGGAGACCATTTTCTTGCAAATGTCTAAAAGGAGACAATACAGAAAAGTTCCAAATCTCATTCTTCTAATTCTACTGATTGATTCATTTATTAATAAATCAAAACCTTCTGTGTGCACAGTTTCAGTGCTTTTAGTCAGTTTTTACATTCAGATAGTCAGAGAGAGAATGAGAGAATAGTCACCATTGCATAGTTTCCTTTACTACAGTAATTCTGTATGATATTAGTATTTAGACATTGGTTACCTGGCAAGACTCTACTAGAGGCACTCTACTAGAGGAGCTATACTTTGAGACCTAAACTGTGTTGTTCTATGCATAAAATATATGTTTTAAAATAACTATCTAGTGGTTGGGTGGTGGTACCCTTGGTAGAATACATGTGGTACCATGCATAAGGACCTGGGTCTATGTACGTAGTTTCCACCTGTATGGAAGAAGCTTCATGAATGGTTAAGCAGTGCTTCAGATGTCTCTCTTCTCTCTCCCTCTTTCTTACTCCTTACCTCTAAATTTTTCTCTGTTACTGTCAAAAAAAGAGGGGGGTAATGCTTGCTTGAAGCAGTGGATTTCATGTCTGGGCATTGAGCCTCAGTGAAAACTCTAGTAGCAATTTTTAAAACAAACAAATAAATAAATAATGGCTTGGGAGAGAGCATAATGATTATGCAAAATACTTTCATGCCTTAGGTATCAAGGTTCCAGGTTCAATCCCCAGCACCAATATAAGAGATGTGCAGTGTTTTGGCCTTTCTTTGTTTCTCTTTTTCTCATTAAAATAAAATAAAATATTAAAAAATTCATCTTTAGAAAATAAAGTCATTAAGTCCTTATAATCAATAATTAATACAGTACTAGAGAAATGTAATTTCCTCATAAGAATATTTAGAGATTTATCATAAGAATTTACAGAGATAATCTAACACTAGTTGGTTGTAAAAATTAGTGATATTATTGACTCTGTGGTGAAAATATATTTATATTTCATAATATATATATTTAATAAATTATATTGTGAAATGTTGAGATTTATACTTTTTATTTTTATTTATTATTTTAAAAATATTTTTTTTATTTATTATTGGATAGAGACAGAGAAATTGAGAGGGGATGGGGAGATAGATAGAGAGAAAGACAGAGAGACACCTGCAGCCCTGGTTCACCACTTGTGAAGCTTTCCCCTGCAGATAGGGACCTGGGGTTTGAACCTGGGTCCTTGCTCACTTTAATGTAAGTACTTAACCAGGTGTGCCACCATCTGGCCCCAAGATTTATACTTTTTTTTTACTTCCTTATAATCAGCTTAGAAAACTTTTTTATTATTATTTAAGAAAGGAGACATTAACAAAACCATAGAATAAGAGGGGCACAATTCTGCACAATTCCCATAACCCAATCTCCATATCCCATCCCCTCCCCTGATAGCCTTCCCATTCTCTATCTCTCTGGGAGTATGGATCCAGGGTCATTGTGGGTTGCAGAGGATGGAAGGTCTGGCTTCTGTAATTGCTTCCCCGCTGAACATGGACTTTGACTAGTTGATTCATACTCCCAGTCTTCCTCTCTCTTTCCCTAGTAGGGTGGGGCTCTGAGGAAGCGGAGCTCCAGTACACACTGATGGGGTTGTCTGTCCAGGGAAGTCTGGTCAGCATCTTGCTGGCATCCAGAACCTGGTGGCTGAAAAGAGAGTTAACATGCAAACCCAAACAAATTGCTGAACAATCATGGACCTAAAGACTGCAATAGTGCAGATGAAGTGTTGGTACATTTATCTTATGATCCAGCAGTCTCACCTATATGAAAAGACCTATGCATACCAATGTTCATAGCAGCACAATTTGTAATAGCTCAAACTTGGAAGCAACCTAAATGCCAAATGACAGGTGAATGGCAAAGAAAAGTATGGTACATATGGAGGACAGAGAACTAAGCAGTTGTTAAAAACAAACACAATTGATCCCATTTGTGGGCCCTTATAGAACCTTGCCCTCAATTTGAACTAACATAGGAGAGAATGTTCCATACTCCGAAGGGAATCCAGACAACATACTCTATGCTACACCAAAGAAAGATAGGTCCTGAAATTGGGGCAGCTTGTAACGTTCCTACTCATGATCAAAGAATGTGAGGTCAGATCTATTATTTTATTATTTTATTTTATTTGTTTTAATTTCTTTATTGGGGAACTAATGTTTTACATATGACAGTAAATAAAATATTTACTGACATTTCCCAATTTCCCATATAACAATACAACCCCAACTAGGTCCTCTGTCATCACTTTATGACCTGTATTCTTCCCTGACCCACACCAGAGTCTTTTACTTTTGTGCAATATGTGAATTCCAGTTCAGGTTCTAATTGTGTTTTCTCTTCTGATCTTGTTTTTCAACTTCTGCCTGAAAGTGAGATCATCCCATATTCATCCTTCTTTTCCTGACTTATTTCATTTAACATGATATCGTCAAACTCCATCCAAAATTGGCTGAAAATGGTCACCGTTTTTAACACCATTTTAAAAAAGTCACCGTTTTTAACAGCTGAGTAGTATTCCATTGTGTATATATACTACAACTTGCTCAGCCACTCATCTGTTATTGGACAACTGGGTTGCTTCCAGGTTTTGGCTATTACAAACTATGCTTCTAAGAACATATGTGTACACAGATCTTTTTGGATGGGTGTGTTGGGTTTCTTGAGATATATCCCCAGGAGAAGAATTGCAGGATCATAGGATAGGTCTATAGGATAGCCTTCTGAGAATTCTCCAATCTGTGCTCCACAGAGGTTGGAGCAATTTACATTCTTACCAGCAGTGCAGGAGGGTTCCTTTGACCCCACACCCTCTCCAGCATATGTTACTGCTACCTTTTATGATGCATGCCATTCTCATAGGAGTGAAGTGGTATCTCATTGTTGTCTTTATTTGTATTTCTCTGACAATAAAAGATTTGGAGCATGTTTTCATGTGTTTCTCAGCATTTTGAATCTCTTCAGTGGTGAATATTCTGTCCATGTCCTCTCCCCATTTTTAGATAGGTTTATTTATTCTCTTGTTGTTGAGTTCAGCAAGCTTAATCTCTTGTCTGATGTATGGCATGTAAAGAACTTCTCCTATTTTGTGAGGGGTCCCTTTTAGGGGGTATTGGTTTTTTTTTGCTGTGCAGAAGCTTTTTAATTTGATGTAGTCCCATCATTTTATACTTGCTTTATTCTTCTTTGTAATTGAATTTGTTTCATTGAAGATGTTTTTAAAATTTATGTGGAAAAGAGTTCTGCCAATATTTTCCTCTAAGTATCTGATAGTTTCAGGTCTAACATCCAAGTCCTTGATCCACTTAGAATTTACTTTTGTGTTTGGTGAAATATAGTGGTTCAGTTTCATTCTTCTTCATGTTTCAACCCATTTTTTTCCAACACCATTTATTGAAGAGACTGCTTTCCCCACTTAATAGTTTGGGCACCTTTGTCAAAGATTAGATGTTCATTGGTGTGGGGGCTTACTTATGGGCTCTCAATTCTATTCCAATGGTCATGTTCCAGTACCAAGCAGTTTAGATGACAATGGCCCTATAATACAATTTGAGATCTGGGAGTGTGATGCTTCCAGTTCTATTCTTTCTTCTTATTATTGCTTTGGCAAGTCTAGGTCTTTTCAGGTTCCAGATAAACATTTTGTAGCATTTGTTCTATTCTCCTAAAAATGTGTTTGGGATCTTGATGGGGATAGTGTTAAATTGGTATATGGCTCTGGGTGGTATATTCATTTTGATGATGTTAATTCTTCCAACCCATGAACATGGAATATCTTTCCACTTCTTTGTGTCTTTTTCAATTTCCTTGAGTAGTGACTCATAATTTTCAGTATACACATATCTCACTTAGATTAGGTTTACTCCTTGATATTTTATTTATTTTTTTGCTATAGTAAAAGCAATTGATTTTTGGATTTCAACTTCTTCTAACTTAATGTTTGCATAGAGGAATGCCACTGACTTTTGAGTGTTAATTTTGTAGACTGACACCTTACTGTATTGCATTTGTATGTTAATTTTGTATGTTCATTTTATCATCCCAAGCATCTTCTCAGATCACAGTGGAATTAAACTAACACTGAACAATCAACAAAAGATTAGTAATAGTCTCAAAATGTGGAAGCTCAACAGTACACTACTTAACAGCTACTTGGCCAAATAGTAAATAAAGGAAGAAATCAAAATGTTTTGACAGTTTAAGGAAAATTAAAACACAAGCTATCCAAATATTTAGTACATAGCTAAGGCAGTAATGAGACGGAAGTTCATAGTCATACAAGCACACATTAGGAAACAAGAAAAAGCACAAATAAACAACCTGATTGCACATATTAAAAACCCAGAAGAAGAAGAAGAAGAACAAAGGAACCCTAATGCAACCAGAAGGACAGAAATAACTAAAGTTAGGGCAGAAATCAATAACATTGAAAATAAAAAAAACATACAAAAGATCAACAAAAATAAATGTTGGTTCTTTGAAAGAGTGAACAAAATCAACAAACCTTTAATCAGACTAACAAAACAAAAAAGGGGAAGACCCAAATAAATCGTATCATAAATGAAAGAGAAGATTATCACAATAGACACCGCAGAAATTCAACATATCATGCCATGCTTCTATGAACAACTATATGCCACCAAGCTAGAGAACTTAGAAGAAATGGATGATTTCCTAGAAAGTTACAAACTTCCAAAATTAAATAAAGAGTAACTAGATAATATGAACAGGCTCATTACAGCTAACTAAATTCAAACAGTTATCAACAACCTTCCCAAGAGTAAAAGTCCAGGACCAGATCGTTTTACAAATGAATCCTACAAAACTTTCGAAGAAGAACTAATACCTCTATTTTTAGGTCTTTCAGAAAATTGAAGTCACTGGAATATTCCCTTCCAGCTTCTATGTAGCCAACATCACTTTGACAGCAAAATCAGAGAGGGACACAACCAAAAAAGAAAACTACTAATCAATATCTCTGATGAACATAGATACTAAAATATTAAACAAAATTCTAGCCAACCGGATATAGCAGTATATTAAAAAGATTATTCATCATGACTAAATGGGGTTTATCCCAGGGATGCAAGGTTGGTTTAATATCCGTAACTCAATCAGTGTGATCGTGATCCACCACATCAATAAAAGCAAGACCAAAAACCACATGGTCATATAAATAGATACAGAGAAAGCCTTTGACAAAATACAACATCCCTTTATGATCAAAAGACTACAAAAAATGTGAATAGGTGGAAAATTCCTGAAGATAGTGGAGTCTATCTATAGCATACCTACAGCCAACATCATACTCAATGGTAAAAAACTGGAAGCATTTCCCCTCAGATCAGGTACTAGACAGGGCTGCCCACTATCACCATTATTAAACACAGTATTGGAAGTTCTTGCCACAGCAATCAGGCAGGAGCAAGGAATTAAAGGGATACAGATTGGAAGGGAAGTCAAACTCTCCCTACTTCTAGATGACATGAAAGTGTACATAGAAAAACCTAAGGAATCCAAGAAGAATCTTTCAGAAATCATCAGGCAATACACTAAGGCATCTAGCTACAATATTATTTTATTTTTAATGAGAGGAAGTGAAAAAAACCAGAGCATTGCTCAGCTTTGCCTTATGATGCTGTTGGGATGGAACCTGTGACCTACAGTCTCAGACAAAAGGATTTTTTACATATACAATATATTTCTAGCTTGAGAAACTAATGTTAGACTCAAATAAATATGAACTTATGTTTATCTGTTTAATATCTAATAAAGAGTGAATTTGTGGTATGGTATTATAACACTTTTCTGGTTTGCAATTCAAATCTTTTAAAGTGTGTGGCATAGTGGAATGGTTGAAATAAAAGTTGATTTTCAGTATAAATTAAATGATGCTATACTAAATCAAAACTTTCTATAAGTTTAATATAAATGTGAGACCACATTTCTCACTTAGAAAAAGGAAATTCTACTAGGAGGTTAATAATGATGACACATTTTCTATTTAAAGGAATCATATATTTCAAGTTATATTTCATTCAGTTCCTAAAATATCGATATTACCTTTTTTCTTAGATAAATCTACCATCTTAATATTTTCAACATATTTCTTTCACATAAGCAAGAGCTTTAAATGATGGTGTACCATATCTTAATATTTTCAGGAATTTCAAATGTTTCCAAACAGCATTTATTTATTTGTGTGCCCATGAAGTCTGCAATGTATAAAATAAAAATTCAAATAATATATGTATGTGCTTTTAAGTATTACTAATTTTCATCTAATTCTTCTATACAGTTTGAAATAATACAAAAGTAAATCTTCTATAATAAAAAGTTCTTTAATTTTCAAAAGGTGATGAAAAGAGTAACAATAATATCCTATTTATTTATTGACTATTACTGTAGAAAAATCTACTTAAACATGCAAAAATAAATAGGGATGAGTGAAGAAAGTTACAGTAGGAATATTAAAAGTTGTATCTGTTATTATGAAATTTGCAGTAGAGTTGTCAAGTGCAAAAAGGGTGAAAAAGTTGAGAAAGAAAAGGTTTCAGAAAAAAATATTATGGTTTCTGTCAGTTGTGACAGTGTTTTAAAATAAGTAGAAAAGAAAAAGAGTGAAGCAACTGTTTCGCCTTTACAGTTTTCTACAAAGTCTGCCAATCTTCTTGAAAAACTAAAATCTGATACAGTATGAAATCTCAAAATAAGATTCTTGAGGCAAGTTTGAACAGCAATGGTGCCTGTAAACTAGTTAATCAAATTGGAAGTGGTTGATGGATAACTAAAATATCCATCAAAACTGTAACTTCAGTTTTTCTGTAAAGAATTAAAACATAATGAATATAACCATATAGCAGTACTGTAGTATAAAGTTCAATGTTATTAATATACCCAATTTATTTTAGTGTAATTTTGTTTGATATGTTCTTTCTGGAGTTAGGCCCAATTTCACTGCTCCAGGATACTATTTCTCTCAAAGAGAGACAGACAGTGAAAATACAGAAAAAACAAAAAGACAAAAAACATCACAACACTAGAGTTTCCCCTTTTCTACCATGTGGTACCTTGACTCAAACCTGGGATATATATCAGGGTATCTGATTAACTCTTTCTGGGCCATTTTCAGTTTTATAAAGAATCTTCAAATTGCTTTCTATAAATACAGTACCAGTTTACACTTACACCTCAAAATGTATCAAAGATCCTTTTTCTCCACACCCTTACTAATATGTGTTTGTATGGCTTATAGTGTTTTAAATACATAGGTCTTTTTCAAGGGTGTGAGGTGATATTTCATTGTGGTTTTGGTCTTTATTCTCCTACCCCATGAAACATTTGTGTATCTTTGGAGAAGTGTCTATCTAATTCTTTAGCCCTTCTTTTGATTGGTGTTACTATTTGTTGCTAAGTTATGTTTCATATATTTTTGATTTCAACTCCTTATTGAAAATATGATGTGCCTGTATCTTCTCCCAGTTAAGTAGTCTTTTCTTCAATTTTTTTTTTTTTACTTTTGCATAGAGAGAGAAACTCAGAGGAAAAGGCAGAGTTAGAAGGATATGGCCCTGTAGCACTGTTTCACAGTTTGTGAAACTACCCTCTTACCCCCATCCAGGAGGTCAGGGGCTTGAACCTAGACCTTTGCACATTGTAACATGTGTATTCTATCAAGCTGCACAACCGCCTAGCCCTGGTTCCATTTTATCGTTATTATTATGATTATTATTTTGGGGGCTTAGTACTTTTCATTATGCTTTTTAATTAGAGACATTCTTGCCTATCTTAGCCAATATAGTTAAGTTTTCAAATAGATCTCTTCAGTTGAAGTCAAATACTATTAATATATTACCTGTGTTTTTTCCTGTGAATTTTGTGGGACATATTTTCATTCTGTTTCAGTGTTTTCAATCCTGTGAACGTAAGTACCACAGGATTCAAAATTTACAGTTTTGTTTGTTTTCTTGATTTATAGAACAGTGCCTACCACATCATATAAACTCCATAAATATTTGCTCAAAGAATACATTAATATTTTCATAAAATATGAAGTATTATTGCTATGGAAAAATTCATTGATTAATGAGTTATTAACTAATTGCCACTTTATATTTATATAAACTTAACTGATCAATTACAGCAAAGCACTATGTTTATGATTAAGATACATATTTTATTGTGACTAAATTTGAACATGTATTACGTTTTATATGTATTATACATTTGTATTATACCTTAATAAAATATATCACAGTGCAGTTAGGACATATAATATGTTTCAGATAAATGGATAGTGCTGTATTAGCATTTCTAGATTAGTGGAAATAGTTTTGTCTAAGTTTTCTTGAATTAATGACTTTCTACTTAAGTTTTAGGGGTAATGAAAATATAAACAGCTGACAAGTTTTAAGTTGTTCAACTATCCTAAGAATGTTGTAATTATACCCTTTAAAATATTCTTTCAATTTGATACCCCAAATTAAGCACCCACACAGATAGCTGAAGTTTCATACCAATTTAATACTAGACATTTAGATACTTTGACATATTTTCTCATATAGGCTGTAACAACAAAACTATAGTTATTTTCTTCAAAACAATATCCCTATATGAAATCAGCAGATACAGATTAATAGGTATTTGTTTTAGCTTAACAATTTTTGAAATTAATTATATATTTTGATAGCTCTATATTAGGTGGTCCAAAATCTGCCACTATTGATCACATATTGTTCTTCACATTGTCTTGTTATTATCTATAGTTGGTCAAGGAAAAAAATCTCAACTTTTAGTTACTTGTTCGCCTTTAGTTACATGTTCACTTTTCAGAATCAATTGCTGAAGGAGATTTGCTGAAAATTACCATGTGGAACAAATTCTGACACCCAGTTCCCACCTCTTTATCATGAGGCAACTTTCTCCTCACACAAACCTGGGTCATCTAACCAGTTCCCTTCTTGGCTACACTAGATAGAGGAGATGTTCCTTAACCTGAGATTACCATTACCCAATGCAGGAAGGTCAAGCATAATGGAAGAGTCACCACCTTACTTCAGCAACCCCAGCAGGACCTGGATGGAATTTCCCTAACCCATGACTAAACACTCCTTCCTGCTTCTCCAAACACCCAGAACTTCCCATCTCATATATACACCTGTGTTATCTCCAGCCCAAATCAGGAAAAAATCCATTACCATTCCCTTGTTATGAGTCGCCCCTCACAAATTTTTTAAAATAAACTCTGCTTCTTGTCTGTTGACCTCTTTCTCACATTGCTAATAGTGGCAGTTTTACAAATCTATGTTTCAAGAAAGATGAATGACAAGGTCTATTTTTAAAACATAGAAAAATTATGTCAAGCAATTATTCTCTTAGATCTAAGGAACTGATAGAATTACAATGAAAAAAGTTCAATATGTTTCTTGGATACAGATAATTCTGGGTATAGTGCTAATATTTGGCATTTAATCTGAGAGTATATATATATATATATATATATATATATATATATATATTTTTTTTTTTTTTTTTCTTCTAGCATTTGCCCTTCTTCCATAGCCAGTCAACAGCGTCAGGTTGAAAGCTGTCAGGAGCTGCTTGTTGCTGGCTTTGAAAGTGACTGGGATCCATGTGGATTCAGTCGGCTAGGAAGGATCGTCAGTTTCCCCAATGAATGGGTACTCACGGGATGCACCACGAGAAGGTCGATCCAACGCATCCATATATATATATATATATGGTTTATTAGATTCACTGAAGAAATAACTGTTGGGTAGTATGCCAGCTCCCCCAGCTTCTGTCTCTAATCCTGTTTAACTAAGAACTGGCATGCCTGTATGGCATTGGTTTGATCCCACTCAAAGCTGCGGTCTATTTACATAAATCACTAACTAAGCACCACCCTCCCTCCAGGGCATTGGTGGTTCAGTGGTAGAATTCTCGCCTTCTCTATCCCCTCTCCTTGTCACACCCTGATTTTCACCAGTCACTTTTTTCTCCACCCTTTCTATGTCACATCCTGTTTACACCCTACTTGGCAGTATATATAATGACAAGTTTGTGGGTTTTCAGTTTAGTTTAGTTTAGTTTTAGCATAGCTTGGTTTAGATTGTGCTGTGTTCTGCATGAATAAAGAGATACTACGTACAACCCAGCCATGAGTCCTTGGTCGTCTGTCTCCACCCTCAAAGCCAGCCTGACAAATAACATTAAATAGAAAATCACTGTTTATTTATTTAAGAAAGGAGACATTAACTAAATAGAAAATCTTGACCAGATTCCAAGAGTTTGGAGTTAAATTTCCTTGCATGTTTACTTAAACCAGATTAGACAAAATATATTTTTTTTAATTTTTAATTTTTTTTTTAACCAGAGCACTGCTCAGCTTTGGTTTATGGTGGTGTGGAGGATTAAACCTGGGACTTTGGAGCCTCAGGCATGAGAGTATCTACATAACCATTATGCTATCTACCCTCCATGACAAAAATATTTTTAAAGAACTTTTCTATGATTGAACTGTCATTTTACTATAACATTATGAAGATTTCAGGTGTAATTCATTGACAATCAAGTATGTCTCTTTGTCTTGATTTATTCTCCTACTGTCATTCCCAGGGATTTTATACTCTTTTGCTAGCCCACAGCCAGCATTTAGTAGTTCAGTAAAAATTCAGCTGACTCTTCTTGCCAAATTGTATGATGACCTGTTTTTGTCTAGCCATAAGGTGAAATGAGAGCTTGTGCCTCAGTCCTCTTTAGAAGAACCTGTTTTTCATTTGATTTTAGCCATGCTGTTAGTTATGTGGCCTTGACACTCTTTGTTTCAATTTAGCTTTGACTTTAAAGATTATTTAATTTTATTAAATAGTTGAGAGTGCTAATATTTCCATTTTCTACCACATAACCAAATGCTGAAAATCTTTTTACATGATCTTTGACATTAAAATAATTATATGTTATACAATAATAATTAAACTCAATAGTATTAAAATCTGAATAAAACATGAAAAGTGTGATCATATTGCAATTTAAAATTTGCAATGGCATTCTAGTATTTAAGTAGACTATTTTTGGTTTTCATTGAATTATATATACTCCCTATATAAATCAGCTTAAAACACACACACACACACACACACACACACACACACACACACACACACACACACATTTTCTTCTAGAGCACTGATATTCTGTGGTGTAGGGGATTCAGTCTGGGACTTTGGAGCCTCAGGAATGAGTGTCTCATTGCATAGCCATTATGCTATCATGGCTACCACTATTTTGTTTTTTTAATGCTTTCAATTCTAGTTTATTTTTCCTTATTTAATTTAAAGTCTATTGTGTCAAAGATGAGAATGACTGCTCCTGCCTTTTTTTGTGGTCCATTAGCCTGTGTGATAGTTTTCCATCCTTTCACTTTAAATTTGTGTTAATCTTGTTAGATCAGGTGGGATTCTTGTAAGCAGCATATGGTTGGGTTGTGTTTTCTTATCCATCCTCCCACTCTGTACCTTTTAATGAATGGCTTTAAGCCATTGATATTATGTATTTAAGGTATTGCAGTACCATTATTAAATAATTTTATTTTCTCTGATATATAGTATTTTGGTGATATTGTTGTTTATAGTAAGTCATTTATTTATTTTTTAGTTTTTTTTTATAAAAAGGAAGCATAGACTAAACAAGAGAATAAGAGGGGTACAACTCCACACAATTCTCACTGCCAGAACTCTGTATCTCATCCCCTCCCCTGATAGCTTTCCTATTCTTTATCCCTCTAGGAGTATGGACCCAAGGTCATTGTGGGATGCAGAAGGTACAAGGTCTGGCTGCTGTAATTGTTTCCCCGCTGAACATGGGCATTGACAGGTCGATCTATACTCCAAATCTGCCTCTCTCTTTCCCTAGTAGGGTAGGACTCTGGGGAATTAGAGCTCCAGGACACATTGGTGGGGTTGTCTATCCAGGGAAGTCTGGTCGGCATCATGCTAGCATCTGGAACCTGGTGGTTCAAACATACAAAGCCAAAGGAATTGTTGATTAGTCACGAACTTAAAGGCTGGAAAAGTGCAAATGAAGAGTTGAGGGGTACTCCATTTTGTAGATAGATAATAGGCATATTTTAGTTATATTCCAAAGGACCGGTAGCTATACTAGTTTTTTTCTTCTTTTTTTCTTTTCTCTTTTTCTTTTTTCCCCTGAGCCTGAAATCTGATATGCCAGTGGCTCCAAGTTATTGTCTGGGGAGATGATGTCATGTCTGGAAAATGAACAGAAATCTAGATCAGGGAAGAGAGTAGCTCCTTAATGTGGGAAAAGGGTATAAATATTGTTGACTGTACACCCCATCGATTTGATGTGACCAGGGGACCATATTCAGCTTAGGAGCCTATTTGAATTCTGTATTCCTGTAGATCTGAGCTCACATTCTGAGGTCATGAGTAGGAACATGCCAAGCTTCCCCAATATTGACCCATCTTCCTCAGATGTACACAGTGGATAAAGCATTTGATTATACTTGGTCTTTTAGCACCTCTTCCAGGGCAGGCTTGATGATGGTTTCTTCCTTTAATTGTTGCCTGTCTGAGAAGGTTTTGATCCCTCCATCTAGTTTGAATGAAAGTCTAGAAGGATATATTATCCTTGGTTGAAACCCTTTTTCATTCAGGGCTCGAGATATATCTTGCCATTCTCTTCTGGCTTTTAGAGTTTGAGTGGAGAATTCTGCTGATAGTCTTATGGGTTTTCCCCTGTATGTGACTTTTTGCTTTTCTCTTGCAGCCTTTAGGATTCTTTCTTTATCCTTACTTCTTTTCATTGTAACTATGATGTGTCTTGGTGTCTTCAGGTCTGTGTTGATTCTATTTGGGACTCTCTGGGCCTCTTGAAACTTAATGTCCTTTCTGCTGTTTAGGGTAGAGAGTTTTCTTCTGTTACCTCCTCTAGAATGTTTACTTCCCCTTCCTCTTCTTTCTTCCCCTGGTTGGCCAATTATAGGAATGTTACTTCTTTTGAGATCATCCTATATGTCTCTGTTGTTGTTTTCAGTGTCTCTCAATCTCTGTTTGAGCTCTTTTACCTCTTTCTTAGATTTCTCTAGCTCATCCTCTGTCAAGCTATTTCTGTTTTCTGCTTCTGTTAGTCAGCATTTACTTCTCTCAGGTTCTTTTTTCAGTTCAGTTATAGTATTATCTTATTCTGCTAATTGGCCTTTTAGCTCAGCTATTTCACCTGTCAGTTATCTAATTATCTAGAAGTAGCTGGTATTTTCCTTGAGGATCTCATCGGTTGTTTCCATATTTCTGATTGCCCTTTCCTCCATAGTTGTCTTAATTTCTGTGATTACTAGGTCTATTATTACTTGCATAGTTTTCTTATCTGTGATTAATTCTGACTGATTTGGAGATTCTTCTAGACTCCTGTCCTGGTTCATTGGCATAGCAGTTTTATTTGCTCTTTATTCAACCCTTTTATTTTTTGTTGATGTGGTTTATATTTTTCTGTTCTGTCATTATTCAGTATTTTTTTTTTAGTACAAGCCATGCTATCCTAAAGTCTTTTCACAAATGCAGTCACAAGCCTTAGAAATTACAACAGTAGCAACTGAAGCAAAGATTGGCGTTCAACTGATACCAGTTAACCAAATAATATCTCCAGTCCAAGAAAAAAAAAAGAGAGAAAAGAAAAGAAGAGAAAGGAATAAAGGAAAAGCAAGAATAGACAAGTATGCAAATCTATTGTCCACTATAAACTCTGGAGATAGCTAAAGGAGGAAGGAGAGTAGAAAAGACACACACACACACACACACACACACACACACACACACACAGAGAGAGAGAGAGAGAGAATTAGATTCCACTCTAAGTCAGATTTCTTCCACAGAATAATTCAAAAATGGGTGTCAGTGAATTCAGAAATCAAAAGGAAGAAGAAAAAAAAAAGAGCAGTGAATGGAAAGAGATTTTTTTTTTAATTATCTAGGAGGAAAGAAAAAGGAGGGTGGATGATGGACATAAGAGAAGGAGAGAAACAAATTCCTCCCACAGTGGATAGCACATGCAATCACACTCTCCAGAGAATCCCATGTTGAAAGCTGATTCTTTTTGAAGATCACACACCAGGTATTGTCTCCTAGTCACCAACTTTGCTCTACCTCCTAGTTTCTTTTTCATTTAAAAGCGTTTTAAAAATACAGATAGTGTCAGAGGAATGTGAACTTGCTACACAATACTAAGTAGCTATAATAAAAATATATTTTTGGTGAAAAAGTTTGAAGCAAAATTACAATTTAACATAATAGATTAATATATCTAATTGATTTTCAAGCCACTAGGGAATTTTGCTTACATTTTAAAACATAGTTGGAAAAACCATTGCATGGTCCTGTTTTCTCTTTTTCTTTCTTCTTTTTTCCTTTATTGTGGGAAGATTAGTATCTTACAGTTGACAGTAAAATACAGTAGTTGGTAAGTGTGTTACATTTCACAGTGTTCCCTATAACATTCTCATCCCCCCCATATCCTCCTCCACTGTCATGTTCTAGGAGCTGAACATCCCCCCCAAAAGCCTAACCAATGGTCCTTTACTTTGGTGCAATATAACAAGGTCATGTTTGTATATTGGAAAAGTCCCTTTGATGTTGAGGAAAACTGATGGAGAGAGGCAGTGGAGGTAGGTTGATCTATTTAGTGCTAAAATTTTCAGAGCAAGGCAATATATATATAAATAAGCTAGGGAAGGAATGGAAAAAGTGAACAGTTTTTACAGTAAGAAAAAACTAATGAGGTTCAGATAAACTAGCTAAAGAGAATGCAGAATAGATACTCAATATTGTGGGTTTTTAAAAATGATTAATTTCATCCAAAACATAAATAAATAATTTCCATTTTGGACATATTAACTTTGTGTTATATAGTAATAGGCAATTGGAGTCATGAGTAATTAGCACTGAGAAAAAAAAGTGAAAAATACAGCTCTAAATCCAACACCCATTCATGCTCAAAACTCTACAAAAAATGGGACTAGATGGGAAATTCCTAAATATAGTGGAATCCATATATAGCAAAGCAACAGCCAACATCATACTCAATGGACAGAAGTTAAAGCATTTCCCTTCAGATCAGGGACTAGACAGGGCTGCCCACTATCACCATTACCCTTCAACATAGTATTGGACGTTCTTGCCATAGCAATCAGGCAAGAGAAAGTAATCAAAGGAATACAGATTGGAAGGGAAGTAGTCAAACTCTCACTATTTGCAGATGATATGATAGTATACATAGAAAAACCTAAAGAATGCAGTAGAAAACTACTGGAAGTTATTAGGCAATATATCAAGGTATCAGGCTACAAAATCAATGTACAAAAATCAGTGGCATTTCTCTATGCAAATACTAAAACTGAAGAAGAAGACATCCAGAAATCACTCCCATTCACTGTTGCAACAAAATCAATAAAATACCTAGGAGTAAAGCTGACCAAAGAAGTGAAAGACTTGTATGCTGAAAAGTATGAGTCACTCTTCAAGGAAATAGAAACTGATACCAAGAAATGGAAAGATATACCATGCTCATGGACTGAAAGAATAGATATCATCAAAATGAATATTCTCCCCAGAGCCACATACAAATTTAATGTGATACCCATCAAAGTTCCACCTGCTTCTTTAAGAAAATAGAACAAAAACTACATTCATTTATCTGGAACCAAAAAACACCTAGAATTGCCAAAACCATCTTGAAGAAAAGAAACAGAAACGGAGGCATCAAACTCCCAGATCTCAAACTATATTATAAGGCCATCATCAACAAAACAGCCTGGTACTGGAACAAAAATAGGCACACAGACCAGTGGAACAGAATTGAAAGCCCAGATCTAAACCCCCACACCTATGGACATCTAATCTTTGATAAGGGGGCCCAAAGGATTAAATGGAAGAAGTAGGCTCTCTTCAATAAATGGTGCTGGGAAAACTGGGTTGTAATATGCAGAAGAATGAAATTGAACCACCTTATCTCACGAGAAACAAAAATCAACTCCAAATGGATCAAAGACCTGGATGTCACACTGGAAACTATCAAATACTTAGAGGAAAACATTGGTGAAACACTTTCCCATCTAAACCTCAAGGACATCTCTGATGAAACAAACCCAATTGCAAGGAAGACTAAAGCAGAAACAAACAATTGAGACTACATCAAATTGAAAAGCTTCTGCACAGCCAAAGAAACTATCACACAGACAGACCCCTCATAGAATGGGAGAAGATCTTCACATGCCAAACATCAGACAAGAGACTAATCACCAAAATATACAGAGAACTCAGCAAACTGAGCACTAAAAAAGCAAATGACCCCATCCAAAAATGGGCAGAGGATATGAACAAGACATTCACTTCAGAGGAGATCCAAAAGGCTAGCAAACATATGAAAAACTGTTCCAGGTCGCTGATTGTCAGAGAGATGCAAATAAAGACAACATTGAGATACCACCTCACTCCTGTGAGAATGGCATACATCAAAAAGGACAGCAGCAACAAATGTTGGAGAGGCTGTGGGGACAGAGGAACCCTTCTACACTGCTGGTGGGAATGTAAATTGGTCCAGCCTCTCTGGACAGCAGTCTGGAGAACTCTTACAAGGCTAGACATAGACCTTCCATATGACCCAGTAATTCCTCTCCTGGGGATATACCCCAAGGATTCCATAATGCCCAACCAAAAAGATGTGTGTACATCTATGTTCATAGCAGCACAATTCAAAATAGCTAAAACCTGGAAGGAACCCATGTGCCCAACAGCAGATGAGTGGCTGAGAAACCTGTGGTACATATACACAATGGAATACTGTGCAACTATTAAGAACAATGAACCCACCTTCTCTGACCCATCTTGGACAGAGCTAGAAGGAATTATGTTAAGTCAGCTAAGTCAGAAAGATAAAGATGAGTATGGGATGTCCCCACTCACCAAAAGAAGTTGAGAAAAAAGAACAGAAAAGGAAACTAAATGCAGGATCTGATTAAATCGAGAGCAGGGCACCAATGTCAAAACACTGTGGTGAAGGGGAGGGTGGCCATTGTGCTTCACGGCATGGTGGAGGGTGGTGGTGCGGGGGTGGGTGGTGGGGATGGGACACAGTCTTTTGGTGGTGGGAGTGGTGTTTATGTACAATCCTATTAAAGTATAAACATTATATAAACCACTATTTAATTAATATGAGAGGCGAAAAACTGATGAGATGTCTAGAACTTCTTAAAACACAGACTGAGTCTTTTCAATACATAGGCTGTCTTTGATATGTTCTCTCACAAAAGCCTAGACCAGGGAGAACAGAAGCAACTGGTAGCACAGCTATATACAAGATGCTGGGTACTATACCCCAAACCCTATCAAAGGGACTTTCTAAAGTTAACCCTATCACCAAATAATGTGATGAAAACAATAACTATCCATTGTCTTCTTGAACCCTAAGACAATAGAAACCTCACATTTCCACTATAGCGCCTATATTTCCCCCAGTCCTGGAACCTTAGGGTGGGGCCCACTTTTCTGCATGCTGTTCTCAATTCAAATCAAATAATATTGTATCCACGGATCGCAACCTAATCAACATGAGTGCCACCCCAGCATGCTTCACTTCAGACTGTGACCAGAGACTTCAGGTGTGGAATGACCACCCTTCAGCTTCATCATTCTGGTGAGACCTTTCCTTTCTTAGTATTTTCTAATTCCATTCCAGGTGTTCCACTCCCCAATAAAGTCCCTAAACCTAGATATAGTCTAGGTCCCCGGAGATAGAGCATAGGTTCACCCGTGCTGATAAATTAGGGGAAAAATATATACCTGAAAGCAGAAGTACACAAGAGCATGCAGGGAATACCCCCCAACACTTCATCTGCACTATTACAGTCTTTAGGTCCATGATCGTTCAACAATTTGTTTGGCTTTGTATGTTAACTCTCTTTTCAGCCACCAGATTCCAGATGCTGACCATACTTCCCTGGACAGAAGACCCCATCAATGTGTACTGGAGTCCCACTTCCTCAGAGCCCTACCCTACTAGGGAAAGAGAGAGGCAGACTGTGAGTATGGATCGACCAGTCAATGCCCATGTTTAGTGGGGTAGCAATTACAGAAGCCAGGCCTTCCACCCTCTGCAACCCACAAGGACCCTGGATCCATACTCCCAGAGAGATAGAGAATGGGAAGGCTATCAGGGGAGGGGATGGGATATGGAGATCTGTTTATGGGAATTGAGCATTATTGTACCCCTCTCATTCTATGGTTTTGTTAATGTCTCCTTTCTTAAATAAATAAATAAATAAATAATACAGCTCTATACATTTTTTTATTTTTAAAAATATATTTGTATTTACTTGATAGCATTGAGAGAGGGAGGGGAGATAGATAGGAAGAGAGAGAGAGAAAATTATACTACTGTTTTACCGCTTTTTAAGCTTCCCCTCCTGGAGGAGGGTATGTAGAGTTTGAATCTGGATCTTTGCACTTGGTAGCGAGTGCTCTCAACAAGGTCTACGACCACCCATCCTGCTACCTTTTTATTTAAGTTGTTGGGGTGCATTTGGCAATTGTGAGTAAAAACTTATACATGCTACACTAAGTACTTAGATGCAGTGGCAATAGAGAAGATTTCTACCACCTGATAGGTTACTGTGAATTCCTTGTACTTAAGAACAAAATAATATTTCTAATTTTTATTCCATAGAAGGCAGTGCTGGCAAAACTGATTATTTAACCTTCACAAAATATTTAGTGCTCAAATGAAGGAGGGAACTTCTTTTTTCTTGGATACCTCTTGAGTATTAGCAGTGTATATTTATAGTCCGAAGTACAAAGGAGCTCTACAATTAACAAATCTGTCAGAATTTTCTAGACCATAGCATTTAAAATGAATATGCTTACTTGCATTTTATTAGGTATAATGCCAGTTTAAGATAAGACAATGTCTAGTATGTTCATGCATATTATTTTATTTGAATTTCTGATTCTTTGCAAATGTAGCAAATTTAAATTGTTTTAGTTATCTTTTGCTGAAAGCAAAATTTCATCATTCTAATGATGTTCTTGAAGGATTACTATTTTCCTAGTTAATGACTGTGTCCTATTAGAATTACTGAAACAAAAAATCTTATCTTAACACTAACTAGTTAGAGTAAGATTTTAACAATCTTCTTTCATCCATATAACTTTTAAAATGTGTAGTAAGTTTAATGAATATTTATGGTTTTATTAATAAAAAAGAAGAAAGTGAAGTACTTTTGTAGTCTTTGCTGAGAAGCACTGACATAGATAACATTTTCAGATTAATTATCAGGTACCTTATAATAAATTACTTCTGATATTAATGTTAGAGTATGCTTTGGAGAAATACCCTCTTCAGAGATAATTCACTATATGAAAGCCTGTTAGTTGAAGTGTCTGCACATGTATTTTTTATTTTGGGGTTCGTATTGTGTTACTAACTTTTTGTCTGCATATGTATGGGGTTTTCATGCAATAATCAAGCTTTTCCAAGTATTCAATAAAAAATTACTTTATTCATCGCCTCTAGTTGTTTAACTCTCTATTTGAAATTAATCCTATCATCTCTCAAAATGTATTTTACATTTACTAGATATCCAAAGCATAAGGACTAATTAAAACATGCCCCTCCAAGCACTGTGTCTTAAAAACTTTCATTATCTCATAGGTTGTAGGTGTACTTCAATTGTGTTCTACTTGCTCAAGGTCTTTGATGAGGTTAGAGTAAATCATTCTTCTGATAACAGTTATGTCATAACATATTTTGAAGGTAAGCTACTTCCAAATTCACTAAAAGGAATTGGTAGTTCTCAAAAGATAACTTCCAAAGTCATTTATTGACCGTAGGCAGGTCTCAGATCTTTACTAGACTACTGAAGAGTTTACAGTTGTTCCCCAAGTAAGGTTACTTACATGATTGTATTTAACATGACAACTTGAGAACAAGATGAAGTTCCATCTATAAGTGAGATAATTTCATAATTGTTTTCTCTTTATGACTTATTTTACTTAGCACTTAACATAATTCCTTCAAGTTGCATCTAAGATGAAGTAAAGGAGATTACTTCATAATTTTTAACATAATAAATTAAAACAGTAATTGTGATGTTCATCATAACAATAATACAATAATTTCAAATTGTTGAATTCTACTCTGTATACATAATTATTAATAAATTTTTATTACTCACTAAGCAACTTAATATGATGAAGTTATAGCCTGATTCTCTTGCTTAGTAACTAGAAATTTGGGCCAGGCTCTTGACCTTTGTTATGCAGCAAGTTTCTTATTTTATTTATTTATTTATTTATTTATGAAAAGGAAACATTGACAAAACCATGTGATAAGAGGGGTACAACTCCACACAATTCCCATTACCAGAACTCCATATCCCATCCCCTTCCTTGATAGCTTTCCTAGTCTTTAATCCTCTGGGAGTGTAGACCCAAGGTCATTGTGGGATGCAGAAGGTGGAAGGTCTAGCTTCTGTAATTGCTTCTTTGCTGAACATGGGAGTTGAAAGGTGGATCCATACTCTCAGTCTGTAGCTCTCTTTTTCTAGTGGAGCAGGGCTCTGGGGAATTGAGCTCCAGGACACATTGGTGGGGTTGTCTGTCCAGGGAAATCTGGTAGGCATCCTGCTAGCATCTGGAACATGGTGGCTAAAAACAGAGTTAACATACAAAGCCAAACAAATTGTTGATCAATAGTGAACATAAAGGCTTGAATAGTGCAGATGAAGAATTAGGGTGGACTCCATTTTATAGCTAGCTACTAGGCATATTTTAGGTACATTCCAAAGGGCCTGTGGCTATACTAGTTTTTTTTAACTTTTTTCTTTTTCATTTTTTCCCTGAGCCTGAAATCTGATATGCCAGTGGCTCTAAGTTATTGTCTGGGGAGATGATGTCATGGCTGGAAAAGGAACAGAAAGCTGGATCAGGGAAGAGAGTAGCTCCCAAATATGAGAATGGGGTATAAATATTGTTGACTGTAAATCCCATCTATTTGACTTGGTTGGGGGCCCATATTCAGCTTAGGAGCCTATGTGACCTCTGCATCCCTGTAGATCTGAGCTCACATTCTGTGGTCATGAGTAGGAACATTCCAAACTGCCCCAATATTGACCCATCTTCCTCAGGTGTAGCATAGAGTATGTTGTCTATCCTTCCTTCAGAGGATGGAACATTCTATACCATTGTTGATCCAAGTTGAGGACAAGGTCCTATGGGGGGCCCACAAAGGGTTTTTTGCATTTTTCCTGATAAGAATGACTGATAACATAAGGAGAGGGATTTATTTGAGGTCTAGACCCATCATGTCTGTTCCAGAATTTCAAGACTTTCCTAATAGGGCACCAGCTAATGGGGAGGCCTAATAGTGACTAAAGAGTCATCATTAAAGTTTGCCACTCTCTTACCCTTATTCAGCTTTTGCAGTCCTTGCTTTGATAAGGTTAGCTTTGGAGTGAGTGAGATTACTGTAATAGGAAGTAAATGAGGAGGGTATCTAAGTCTAATTAGGTAAAATTTCATTAGGAAATTTATACTATACCGAGGCACTGCAGACTATTGTGTACTTTTGCTTTCAGGTATATATTTTACCCTAATTTATAGATACATGTGAACATATGATCTATCTCATGGGACCTGGTATATATCTAGGTTTTGAGACTTTGTTAGGGAGTGAACCACATAGAATGGAATTAGAGAATACTATGAAAAGAAAGCTCTCACCCGAGTAATGAGGGTGAAGGGCTGACATTCCATGCCTGATGTCTCTGGACACAGTCTGAAGTGAAGCATGCTGAGGTGGTGAAGCATCCTTGTGTTAATTAGGTTGGGATCAGCAGAGGCAATATCATTTGGTGTGAACTGAGAGAAGCATGCAGGAAAGTGAGCCCCACTCTAGAGGTTTCAAGACTGGGAGAAATATAGGCTCTGTAGAGGAAGCAGGATGCTATCTTAGGGTTTAAGAAGACAACAGATAGTTATTGCTATAATCACATTATTTGGCAATTGGTTTAACTTTGAAAAATCCCTTTGTTAGGGTTTGTTTGTTGTGTATTAACACAACATCACCGTAATTTATGTCTTCTGACATTATTTGTATATAGCTGTGACACTGGTTGCTTCTATTCTCCCAGGACTAGGCTTTTCAGATAGTTAACATATCAAAAACTCAGCCTATGTATTAAATAGTCTCGGTACATGCTTTAAAAAGTTCGAGACATACAATCATTTTTTCCCTCTTATATTAATTGAATAGTGATTTATATGACTACAAATTTATAGGAGTGTACATAAACATCATTCCCACCACAAAAATACTGTGTCCCATATCCTGCCACTCCAGGAAGCTGAATATCCACCCTCACCCTCTCCCTCACTCTCACCCTCACCCTCACCCCAGGGTTTTTACTTTGGTGCCCTACTCCAAATTCAGTCAAATCCTGCTTTTAGTTTCCCTTTCTGTTCTTCTTTCTCAACTTCTGTTTATGCGTGGGATCATCCCATATTCATCTTTATCTTTTTTTTTATAATATTTTAATTTTATTTATTTTTTATAATTTATTTCTTTATTGGGGGATTAATGTTTTACATTCAACAGTAAATACAATAGTTTGTGCATGCATAACATTCCCCAGTTTCCCATTTAACAATACAACCATACCACCCTGAACACGCCCGATCTCATCTGATCTCGGAAGCATCTTTATCTTTCTAACTAGCTCACTTAACATAATTCCTTCTAGCTCCATCCAAGATGTATAAGATAAGGTGGGTTCATTGTTTTTAATAGCAGCGTAGAATTCCATTGTGTATCTATACCATAGCTTTCTCAGCCACTTATCTGTTGTTGGGCACCTGGCTTGCTTCTGGGTTTTAGCTATTATAAATATTGCTGCTATGAACACAGTTGTACTCATATCTTTTTGTTTGGGTGTTATGGAGACCTTGGGGCATATTCCCAGGAGAGGAATTACTGGGGCATATGGAATGTCCATGTCTAGCCTTGTGAGAGTTCTCCAGACTGCTCTCCACACAGATTGCACCAATTTACATTCCTACCAACAGTACAGTTTTTGGTCTAACATCCATGTCCTTGATTCATTTGGAGTTTCTTATTTTTAAGTGTGCTTTGAAGACTCCTTTGAAGAGGCTGAGCAGTGGACCATCTGGTAGAGCACAGGCCTTACCATGAACAAGGATTTGGTTACAAACCTCTGGTCCCCACTTACAAAGGGGAACTTTATAAGCAGTGAAGCAGGTCTGCAGGAGTTGATATTTTCCTCTCCCTATCTCCCCTTCTCCTTTCAATTTCTATTTGTCATTTTTTAAAAATATTTATCTTATTTATTTATTCCCTTTTGTTGCCCCTGTTGTTTTATTGTTGTAGTTATTATTGTTGTTGTCGTCATTGTTGGATATGACAGAGAGAAATGGAGAGAGGAGGGGAAGACAGAGAGGAGGAGAGAAAGATAGACACCTGAAGACCTGCTTCACCACCTGTGAAGCTACTCCCCTGCAGGTGGGGAGCCGAGGTTCAAACCAGGATCTTTATGCCGGTCCTTGTGCTTTGCGCCACCTGCGCTTAACCCGCTGCGCTACAGCCCGACTCCCAATTTCTATTTGTCCTATCAAACACTATAAAAAGAGGGAAAAAGAAAAAAAATTACCAGTGGCCACCAGAGTCCTTCATAGTGCTGACACTGAGCCCCAGAATTAACAATCATGAAAAATTAAATAAAAAAGAAGTAGAAGAAGAAAAAGAAAAAGAAAAAAAAAACAAAAAGTACAATGAAATTTCAAATATTTTTCTACTATTTATAGGAAGGACAAAGAAATGCTATCTTGGAAACATAGGGGCCAGGCTCTGGTGTACCCAGTTAAGCACACATAACACTATGTGCAAGGGCCAGAACAAGAAAACTGGGTTTGAGCCCTCAGCTCCCTACCTGCAGTGGATACTCTTCTTTCCCTTAGCTCTCAGTTTCTCTCTGTATTATCCACTAATAATAACAATAAAATACTAGGTCTAGGCTGTTGATCTCTTCATTCAATTCTCTTGTATCTTTAAAGATATCAAGGAAGATGGCAGACTGAGAAGCTGCTAGCAGCGTGAGCTTCGATCACATCTTCTGGAAACGAAATGAAAACAACACTGGAGGAAAGGAATGGCAATATTAGGGAAACAACAGTTGAGACCCCCAAGGAAAATACTGATTATCTTGAGGCAATTAGAGAACTGAAAGCTGAAATAGCTGTAATGAAGAAAGAAGCTGAGGCAAGGGAAAGCAGACTAACAGAAGCAGAAAACAAAAATAGTCAGATAGAGGATGAGTTCGAGAAAACAAAGAAAGAGGTGAAAGAGCTTAAAAAGAGATTGAGAGACACTGAAAACAACAAAAGAGACATATGGGATAATCTCAAAAGAAGTAACATTCATAAAATTGGCCTGCCAGAGGAAGAAAGAGAGGAAGGGGAAGCAAACATTCTAGAGGAAATAATACAAGAAAACTTCCCAGACCTGAATAACAGAAAGGATATCAAGATTCAAGAGGCCCAGAGAGTACCAAATAGAATCCACACAGACCTGAAGACACCAAGACACATCATAGTCACAATGAGAAGAAGTAAGGATAAAGAAAGGATCCTAAAGGCTGCAAGAGAGAAACAAAATGTCACATACAAGGGAAAACCCATAAGATTATCTGCAGACTTCCCCACTCAAACTCTAAAAGCCAGAAGGGAGTGGCAAGATATCTATAGAGCCCTGAATGAAAAAGGGTTTCAACCAAGGATAATATATCCTGCTAGACTTTCATTCAAACTAGATGGAGGGATCAAACATTCTTAGATAAACAACAGTTAAAGGAGGCAACCATCACCAAGCTGGCCCTGAAAGAGGTACTAAAAGACCTCTTATAAATAAGAACATCACTATAATACTTGCAATATATCAGAGTAAACAATTTTTTTAGAACAATGGCAATACATTACATTAAATCAATAATATCAATAAATGTCAATGGCTTAAACTCACCCATCAAAAGGCACAAGGTGGGGGGATGGATCAGAAAATATAACCCAACCATATGCTGCTAGCAAGAATCCCATCTGTCACAACAAGATAAACACAGACTTAAACTGAAAAGATGGAAAACTATCATACAGGCTAAAGGACCACAAAAAAGGGCAGGAACAGCCATTCTCATCTCAGACACGATTGATTTTAAATTAAATAAAGTAATAAAAGATAGGCAAGGACATTACATAATGATTAGAGGATCAATCAGCCAAGAAGACTAAACAATTATTAACATCTATGCACCCAACGAGGGACCATCTAAATACATTAAGCATCTACTGAAAGAATTTCAAAAATACATCAATAGTAATACAATGATAGTGGGAGACTTCAATACCCCACTCTCACACTTAGACAGATCAAATAAGCAGAGAACCAATAAAGATACAAGAGAATTGAATGAAGAGATCGACAGCCTAGACCTCTTGGACATTTTCAGACTCCTCCACCCCAAAAAACTGGAATACACTTTCTTTTCAAATCCACATAACACATACACAAGGATAGACCACATGTTAGGCCACAAAGACAGCATCAATAAATTCAAGAGCATTGAAATAATCCCAAGCATCTTCTCAGACTACAGTGGAGTAAAACAAACATTTAACAACAAACGGAAAATTACTAAAAGACACAGAATTTGGAAACTAAACAACATGCTCCTTAAGAACCACTGGGTCAGACACTCACTCAAGCAGGAAATTCAAATGTTCCTGGAAACTAATGAAAATGAAGACACAACCTATCAAAATATTTGGGACACAGCTAAAGCAGTACTGACAGGGAAACTTATAGCCATACAATCACATATTAAACACCAAGAAGAAGCTCAAATGAATGACCTCACTGCACACCTCAAGGACTTAGAGGAAGAGGAACAATGGAACCCTAAAGCAACCAGAAGGACAGAAATCACTAAAGTTCAAGCAGAAATAATCAACATCGAAAATAAAAGAACCATACAAAAGATCAATGAAGCCAAATATTGGTTCTTTGAAAGATTAAACAAAATTGACAAACCCCTAGCCAGACTCACCAAACAAAAAAGAGAGAAGACTCAAATTAATAGAATTGGAAACGATGGAGGAGATATCACAACTGACACCACAGAAATCCAGAGAATCCTGCAAAACTTCTATAAAGAGCTATATGCCACCAGGCTAGAGAACCTGGAAGAAATGGAACAATTCCTAGAAACCTATGCACTTCCAAAACTGAACCAAGAAGAACTACAAAATCTAAATGCACCAATCACAGACAAAGAAATTGAAACTGTTATTAAGAATCTCCCCAAAAACAAAAGCCATGGACCAGATGGCTTCACAAACGAATTCTACAAAACTTTCAGGAAACAGTTAATACCCATACTTCTTAAGCTATTCCATAAGATTGAAGAAACAGGAATACTCCCTTCCACCTTCTATGAAGCCAACATCACCCCGATGCCAAAAGCTGATAGGGACAGAACAAAAAAGGAAAACTACAGACTAATATCTCTGATGAACATAGATGCCAAAATATTAAACAAGATCTTGGCCAACCGGATACAGCAACACATCAAAAAGATTGTTCATCATGACCAGTGGGATCCATCCCAGGAATGCAAGGCTGGTTCAGCATTGATAAGTCAATCAATGTCATTCACCACATCAATAAAAGCAAAGCCAAAAACCACCTGATTATCTCAATAGATGCAGAGAAAGCCTTTGACAAAATCCAACACCCATTCATGCTCAAAACTCTCCAAAAAATGGGAATAGATGGGAAATTCCTCAAGATAGTGGAGTCTATATATAGCAAACCTACAGCCAACATCATACTCAATGGACAGAGCTGAAAGCATTCCCCCTCAGATCGGGGACTAGACAGGGCTGTCCACTGTCACCGTTACTCTTCAACATAGTATTGGAAGTTCTTGCCATAGCAATCAGCAAGAGAAAGGAATACAGACTGGAAGGGAAGAAGTCAAGCTCTCACTTTTTGCAGATGATAGATAGTATACATAGAAAGACCTAAAGAATCCAGTAGAAAATTACTGGAAGTTATTAGGCAATATAGCATGGTATCAGGCTACAAAATCAATGTACAAAAATCAGTGGCATTTCTTTATGCAAACACTAAATCTGAAGAAGAAGACATCCAGAAATCACTCCCATTTACTGTTTCAGAAAAATCAATAAAATACCTAAGGAATAAAGTTGACCAAAGAAGTGAAAGACTTGTATTCTGAAAACTATGAGTCGCTACTCAAGGAAATAGAAACTGATACCAAGAAATGGAAAGATATCGCATGCTCATGGATTGGAAGAATAAATATCATCAAAATGAATATTCTCCCCAGAGCCATATACAAATTTAATGCAATACCCATCAAAGTTACATCAAGATTCTTTAAGAGAATAGAAAAAACACTACAATCATTTATCTGGAACCTGAAAACACCTAGAATTGCCAAAACCATCTTGAGGAAAAGGAACAGAAATGGAGGCATCACACTCCCAGACCTTAAACTATATTATAAAGCCATCGTCATCAAAACACATGGTACTGGAACAAAAATAGGCACACAGACCAGTGGAACAGAATTGAAAGCCCAGATCTAAACTGCCACACCTATGGACATCTAATCTTTGATAAGGGGGCCCAAAGGATTAAATGGAAAAAGGAGGCTCTCTTCAATAAATGGTGCTGGGAAAACTGGGTTGAAACATGCAGAAGAATGAAATTGAACCACTTTATCTCACCAGAAACAAAAATCAACTCCAAATGGATCAAAGACCTAGATGTCAGACCATAAGCAATCAAATACTTGAGGAAAACATTGGTAAAACACTTTCCCACATACACCTCAAGGACATCTTTGATGAATCAAACCCGATTGAAAGCAAGACTAAAGCAGAAACAAACCAATGGGACTACATCAAATTGAAAAGCTTCTGCACATCCAAAGAAACTATTAAACAAATAGAGAGACCCCTCACAGAATCAGAGAAGATCTTCACATGCCAGACATCAGACAAGAAACTAATTACCAAAATATATAAAGAGCTCAGAAAACTTAGCACCAAAAAAGCAAATGACCCCATCCAAAAATGAGCAGAGGATATGAACAAAACATTCACCTCAGAGGAAATCCAAGAGGCTAACAAACATATGAAAAACTGCTCTAGGTCACTGATTGTCAGAGAAATGCAAATTAAGACAACACTAAGATACCACCTCACTCCTGTAAGAATGGCATACATCAAAAAGGACAGCAGCAACAAATGCTGTAGAGGTTGTGGGGACAGAGGAACCCTTTTACATTGCTCGTGGGAATGTAAATTGGTACAGTCTCTGTGGAGAGCAGTCTGGAAAACTCTCAGAAGGCTAGACATGGACCTTCCATATGATCCAGTAATTCCTCTCCTGGGGTTATACCCAAAGTACTCCATAACACCCAACCAAAAAGAGGTGTGTACTCCTATGTTCATAGCAGCACAATTCATAATAGCTAAAACATGGAAGCAACCCAGGTGCCCAACAACAGATGAGTGGCTGAGAAAACTGTGGTATATATACACAATGGAATACTATGCAGCAATCAAGAACAATGAACCCACCTTCTCTGACCCATCTTGGAAAGAGATAGAAGGAATTATGTTAAGTGAACTAAGTCAGAAAGATAAAGATGAGTATGGGATGATCCCACTCATCAACAGAAGTTGACTAAGAAGATCTGAAAGGGAAACTAAAAGCAGGACCTGATCAAATTGTAAGTAGGGCACCAAAGTAAAAACCCTGTGGTGAGAGGTAGACATGCAGCTTCCTGGGCCAGTGGGTGGTGGGAGTGGGCAGGAGGGATGGGTCACAGTCTTTTGGTGGTGGGAATGGTGTTTATGTACACTCCTAGCAAAATGTAGACATATAAATCACTAGTTAATTAATATGAGAGGGGGAAAATCAAAGTTTTTCAAAACACAAACTGAATCTTTTTAATATATAGGCTGTGTATTTGATATGTGGACTCTCAAAAGCCTAGACCAAGTAGATCAGAAGCATCCAATAGCACAGCTATATACAAGATACTGGGTACTGTACAGCAAACCATAACAAAAGGACTTTTCAAAGTTAACCCAATTACCAAATAATGTGATGATAATATTAACTATCCATTGTCTTTTGGAACCCTAAGATAGCAGGAACCTCACATCTCCACTATAAAGCCCCTACTTCCCCCATTCCTGGAACCCTTGGATAGGGCCCACTTTCCCGTATGCGTCTCCCAATCCAAACCAAATAATATTGCATCCGCCGATTACAGCCTAACCAACGCAACGATTGCCACCTCAACATGCTTCACCTCATACTGTGTCCAGAGACTTCACGTGTGGAATGACAACCCTTCAGCTTCATTACTCGGGTGAGACCTTTTCTTTTATAGTACACTCTAATTTCATCTCAGGTACTTCACTTTCTAACAAAGTCCCATAACCTAGATATACACCAGTTTCTGTGAGAGAGAGCTTATGTGCACACGTATCCATAAACTACTGCAAAATATATACCTGAAAGCAGAAGTACACTAGAGTTTGCAGTGAGTACCTCCCTAACATTTCCTCTCCACTATTCCAAGCTTGGGATCCATGATTCCTCAACAAATTGTTTGGCTTCGTATGTTAACTCTCTTTTCAGTCACCAAGTTCCAGATGCCACCAGGATGCTGGCCAGGCTTCCCTGGATTGAAGACCCCACCAATGTGTCCTGGAGCTCAGCTTCCCCAGAGACACACCTTACTAGGGAAAGAGAGAGGCAGACTGGGAGTATGGACCGACCAATCAACGCCGATGTTCAGCGGGGAAGCAATTACAGAAGCCAGACCTTCTACCTTCTGCAACCCTCAACGACCCTGGGTCCATGCTCCCAGAGGGCTAGAGAATGGGAAAGCTATCATGGGAGGGGATGGGTTATGGAGATTGGGTGGTGGGAATTGTGTGGAGTTGTACCCCTCCTACCTTATGTTTTTGTTCATTAATCCTTTCTTAAATAAAAAATTAAAAAATAAATAAATAAAAATAATAAAATAAAATAAAATACAAAAATGGCTGCCAGAAACAGTGGATTCATAGTGCTGGTACCTATATCTAACAATAACCCTGGAAGAAAAACAAAGCCAACAAACATGAAACTTCTATACAGGAAGATGATATAAATGGGATTTTGTGCAGATAGAGGAAATATATTTTGGTCAGAAAGGGCAGCAAAAAAATGAAGTCTTCAAGATAGGTTGCACTGTTACCCATAAGAAAATCTTAAAAACTCTGAAGCTAACAGAGATGACATTGTGCTTAGAAGAGGAAACATCATATGATGTAGTATTAGTAGTTGTTAGGATTGCTTGTATACTATTCAAATCTGTCTTTCTTTTTACACATAGTTCTTATATTTTCATCTGAAGAAAAGTGTGCTTTTAGATTGTGTTGATTATTCAATTATGTTGATTAGTCTCTGAAGAAGTTCTGGGAGTTCATTTCAATAACTGATATAAAGTTGACCTGTGAGCAAAACCTGGAGGATGAGAGGTTTAGTATCCTATCCTTTGTCTTAGAATGCATATTATATCCACCATTTCTGCACTGTAAGTTTAGGTTGAAATATTAATCTTGAGATATATTATTGACACCATCTGGATTAATGACAAAATTACAGCTGAATTCCATAATTCAGTCTAATTATCAGCTACCTATCTATCTACCCATCTATCAATCAATCTGTCTATAATCTTTGGGAGTTAGATGTTACCCATATTACAACCAACCAAGACAAGTCTTTTTTTTTTCACACTATATTGAGTGAACGTGCTACCATGTGCAAGGACTCAGGTTCAAGCACCCAGTCCTCAACTACAGGGGGCAAGCTTCATGACCTCTTTGCCTCTCAATTTCTTCCTGCTCTAAAAAATATAAGAAAAAACCATTAAAGAATCTTTAAAAAAATCATGAAAATAATACACAGAAGATTGCAGTAGAGTTTAAGTTGAGGGAAAAAAAAATTGATCAAGGATGATGTATTGAGATCTTCAACTGAAGACTTATTTTTAAACTCTATGGTGGTGATCTAACTATTCATTATATGATTCTTTTGCCTTTTCTTTTTTAAATTTTTATTTGTTATTAATAGTTTGTTACAAAATTGTAAGATTACAATGTATCAATGTACAGTTCCACTCCACACCACACCAACCACTAGAGTTCTTTATCTCCACCCTTCCTCCTCCTCCCTAAACTAACCGCCATAGTTCTTATAAATCTTACAGTTTGCTTGTGTCTGTTTTGTTTGTATTTTTCTTTTTTTGGCAAGTTCATGTTGATTACATTTCTAGATTCCACATATGAATGAAACAATCTTGTCTTATTTATTTCACTAAGCATAACCACATCCAGTTCCGTCAATTTTGTTACAAAGGATACAATATCATCTTTTGTATTACAGAGTAGTATTCCATGGAATATGTATGCCATAACTTCTTTAGCCAGTCATCTTATCATGGGCATCTAGACTGCTTCCACTCTTTTGCTATTGTTGAAATACTCTGTCTTGAGATATAGTGTATTATTGACACCATTTTGGATTGATGAAACAGTTGAATTCTATTAATTCAATCTATCTATCTTCCTTCTTTGTATGTACACATGTATGCATTTATATATCTCATCTATCTATCATCATCTATCTCCCTATCATCATCTATCTCTCTATCTGTTTATCATCATCATCTTTGGTAATTAAGTGTAAAGATCTACCCATTTTACAACCATGCAAGACAAATCATCTTAAGTTATCTTTCTTCTTAAAACTTCCAGGGAGTCGGGCAGTAGCTCAGCGGGTTAAGTGCAGGTGGTGCAAAGCACAAGGACTAATGTAAGGATCCCAGTTCAAGCCCCCAGCTTCCCACCTATAGGGGAGTCTCTTCACAAGTGGTGAAGCAGGTCTGCAGGTGTCTATCTTTCTCTACCCATCTCTGTCTTCTCCTCCTCTCTCCACTTCTTTCTGTCCTATCCAACAATGATGACATCAACAACAACAACAATAATAGCTACAACAATAAAACAAGGATAACAAAAGGGAATAAATTAGTATTAAAAAAAACTTCCATATATCAATGTTGTATGGAATTTGGCTTTACTAGATCATTCTTTGCCTTCTCTGTAGACAATAGTTTTAAATGTCACTCAGAGAAATACCAAGGTTGTAGACAACAAAATAATACATTTTTTTTTACTATTTATGTGTAACAACTAGAGTATACTACTTACACTTGTAAAATATTTAATAGGATTTTGTTTTATAAAATAATTTGTAAAAAGTAGATAACATTTATCACTAGAAATTTTATGTAAAGAATTCTTAATAAGTATAAGCTTAATATTTGTGCATCTGATGTAAATAATTGGAATCAAGGGATTTACAGGACTGTGTATTAAAATAACTCTTGCTATTTACTGACATACTTAGGGATTAACTTAAGTGTATTACTTTGTTATGTGCTTACATGCTATCTCAAATTTTGACTCCAATCTCTGGAATTACTGGAAACTAGGTAGACATAGGTATTAACTCTCATGCTGTTTTATTTAATACTGATCTCTGTGGTGGGCAAAAAGGGTTATGTACCAGTAATTTTACCTATGAATATGTCTTGGTCAATAGCACAAGAAAGGAATTTGAATGGGATATAAAATGTTTTTTTTTAATTTAATATTTTATTTATAAAAAGGAAACATTGACTAAATCATAGGATAAGAGGGGTACAACTTCACACAATTCCCACACAGAACTCTGTATCTGTCCCCTCCCCTGATAGCTTTCCTATTCTTTAAACCAGTGGGAGTATAGACCCAATCATTGTGAAATACAGAAGGTGGAAAGTATGGCTTCTTAATTGCTTCCTCACTGAACATGGGGGGGTTAACAGGTCCATCCATACTCCCTGCTTGTCTTTCTCTTTCCCTAGTGGGGAAAGGGCTCTGGGGAATCAGGAATCAGAGCTTCAGGATACATTGGTGGGGTTGTCTGCCCAGGGAAGTCTGGTTGGCATCATGCTAGCATCTGGAACCTGGTGGTTGACAAGAGAGTTAACATACAAAGCCAAACAAATTGTTGACCAATCATAAATTTAAAGGCTGGAATAGTGCAGATGAAGAGTTTTGGGGCCCTCCATTTTGTAAATAGCTACTAAGCATATTTTAGTTACATTCCAAAGGGCCTGTGGCTATACTATTGTTTGTTTGTTTGTTTGCCTGAACCTGAAATCTGATATGCAGGTGGATCCTAATTATTGTCTGAGGAGATGATGTCATGGCTGGAAAAGGAACAGAAAGCTGGATCAGGAAAGAGAATAGCTCCCAAATATGGGAAAGTTGTATAAATATTGTTGACTCTAAACTCCATCAGTTTGATATCATCTGGGGCCCATATTTAGCTTAGGAACATATGTGACATCTGCATCCCTGTAGATCTGACCTCACATTCTATGATCATATGTTGGAACATTCCAAGATGCCCCAATATCAGGATCCATCTTCCTCAGGTGTAGCATAGAGTATATTGTCCAGCCACCCTTCAGAGGATCCAAGTTGAGGGATAGGTCTTATGGGGGCCCACAAAGGTGTCTACTGTGTTGTTCATGATAGGAATAAACGGTAACAATGGAGAGAGGGATTTATTTGAGGTCTAGGCCCATCATTTCCTTTTGGGAATCTCAGGACTCCCTGAATAGGGCCCCAGCTGATGGGATGGCCTGATAGTGACTAAAGAGTCATTGTTAAAGTATGCCAGTCTCTTGCTCTTATTCACCTTTTGCAGTCCTTGCTTTATGATGTTAGCTTTGGAGTGAGTGAAATAGCTGTAATAGGGAGGAACGCATCTAAGTCTAAGTAGACACTATTTCATTATGAACTTTATGCTGACTCACTACAGTCTATTGTGCATTTTTGCTTTCAGGTATATATTTTGCCCTAATTTATGGATACATGATAGAACATATGCTCTATGATAGAACATGCTATGCTCTAAGATAGAACATATGCTCTAAGATAGAACATATGCTCTATCTTATGGGACCTTTTCTGTGTCTAGGTTTTGGGCTATTTTTTGAGGAAGTGAATCTCCTGGAATGTAATTTGAGAATACTATGAAAGGAAAGGTCTCACCTGAGTAATGAGAGTGAAGGGTTTATATTCCATGCCTGACATCTCTGGACACAGTCTGAAGTGAAGCATGCTGAGGTGATACTCCTTGCTTTGATTAGGTTGGGATTAGCGGATGCAATATCATTTGGGATGAATTGAGAGAAGTATGCAGGAAAGTGAGCCCCACTCTAGAGGTTTCAGGACTGGGTGAAATATAGGCTCTAAAGAGGAAGTGGGATGATCTTACTGTTTTAGGGTTTAAGAAGACAATAGATAGTTATTACTATAATCATATTATTTGGCAACTGGGTTAACTTTGAAATATCTTTTTTGTTAGGATTTGCTGTATCATATACAACATCACCATAATTTATGTCCTTTGACATTATTTGCATATAGCTGTGCCACTGGTTGTTTCTGTTCTCCCTCTGTTTTCTGTTTTCTTTCTCTTCTACTTCCATGGACATATTTCAAAAATATATTTATTTTATTTTTAAGTTGTGTTTAATTCAATGTAATAATGACACATCATGGGAAGATATGAGCCATTTAAGTTAATTTCCTTATTGAGTACTCAGTACCAATTACAACTATAGTTTTCTCATATTTAAATAATAGTATTTATTCGTTTGGATAAATGAGAAGTTTAAATAGATGATGAAGTTCATTTACAATTGCCCCATGTCTGCCAATGAGCGATCTTAACTGTGGTTTTCAGTGTAATTTTTTTCATCTAAAGCTCTTTCATATAAATAAAAATATGCATTAATCCAAGACAATTAAACATATGGTACAAAATGTATAATTTCCTTAGGAAAGAAAATTCATATTGAATATTAATATATGCATATAATTCACTATTTATATGCAGCTGGTGTTTTCTGCACGCACTAGGAAAGAAAATGGTAACTATATAATTTATAGTGGTCATTACTGGAAAATGTACTATTTATGTTATATGAAAGTATTTATTAACTTATACACTTTAATTACATGCATTATATACCTGTCAGTTACATCACAATAAGAACTGAAAAGAAAAAAAAACAATGTTGAATCTTCAGATAACATTCAAAGACTTAGGACAGGCAATGAAATTTTATACTTTTAAATTTTAGAAAATTTACACATTTCCCATATCCAATTACACATGATATTATGAATTGACAGTGATCAACTTAGTTAAGGCCAATATTAACCAATGCAATTGCAAAATATTTGTCAGTGATGACAGAGAATGAGAGAATGAGAGCATCATTTTGGCACAAGTAATGCCAGGGATTGAATTTAAGACATCATGCTTTTAAGTCAGGACCTTATACTTCTAAATGAAACATTCTAACCACTGCACCACTTCCTGGGCTACTGTGTTGTCTTTCTGTATGTTTTACTTCACTTAGATAATGAACTCTAGGTACATTCATAATTTTGTACATGGAAAATGTCTTAAATATGTTGTTGTATATTTTATATACACAATTTCATAGTGTTATGTTTCAGAGTTTTATGCTTTTGAGCATGCCAAAGTTTTCTGTCTTGAATATTTAAATTTCATTGCCCATTCTGACTACATACACTTTCTGCGCCTATATATCATAGTCACATTTACCTTGCTGTTTAGGTAATTTTATGTGTTTCTCAAAATATCTTTTTAAGTCTACATATGCAAATATGTAGACTTGATCTATATGTCTAAACACTAATATGTATTCTATAACATTTTGACCATTCATTTACTATTGGACCTATTAGTTCTGTCTGTCTTGACTTACGTGAATAATGTTGCAGTGAATATAGGGGTATAGATAATGTTTTTTTTTTCTGAGAACCAAAATATTTTATTCCTGCAGTAATTTTTTTTATTAATTAACAAAAACTCAGTTATCTATTCCCCTACTGCCTGAACCCTCTTCCAGGTACCCAGACCTACTGCTTTTTAAGATACTGAGTTTATTTTAATTTTTAGCTGTATATCAAGAAGTGGGATTAATACAACTAAGGTAAATCTATTTTCATGCTTTTGAGAAAACTGAGATTTTATTTATTTATTTATTCCCTTTTGTTGTCCTTGTTGTTTTACTGTTGTAGTTATTATTGTTGTTGTTATTGATGTCATTGTTGGATAGGACAGAGAGAAATGGAAAGAGGAGGGGAAGACATAGAGGAGGAGAGAAAGATAGTCACCTGCAGACCTGCTTCACCACTTGTGAAGTGACTCCTCTGAAGGTGGGGAGCCAGGGGCTCAAACTAGGATCCTTACGCTAGTCCTTGTGTTTTGTGCCACCTATGCTTAGCCTGCTGCCTGACTCCCAAAGCTATGATTTTTAAAAAATAATTTTCACTTGCACTAACAGTATATAGGGGTATACCATTATAATTATTAATTTTTCTTATGTCTTTTTGTAATTGTTACTCTTATAGGAGGGAAGTAATATTGTCATCATGGTTATGCTTTGCAATTTCCTGATGTTTAGCAAAAAATTTTATACATGATGAATGATTGTTTTATTTGTAAAAAAAAAATTTACATAGTTTCTTTGACCAGTTTTTACTCAGACTATTAGTTACATGGCAGTTTGTTTTATGAAACCCTTATGGATTTTGGGTATTAACCCCATTATCAAATATTTAATTGATAAATATTTTTCACACCCTATAAATTTATTTTCACTCTGTTAATTATTTACTATGTTGTTCAGAACCTTCTTAGTTTGATGCAACCCCCTTTTGTCTATTTTTAATTTTGTTGCTGGTGTTTTAATGTCCTGTATTGAAACTAGTTTACCAGGTGAATAGCAACCAAGTCAAATAGTTAGTCTTCCCTTGGATATGTTACTCTTCTCTAAACTGGCATTTCTAGATAGGTTTAAGCCCTCCAGAATTGTTATAGGAACAAGTGAGGCATACCTGATATACTTCTCAGACCAGAGAAGTTTAGATCAAATGTTTAGAGACCATAAGTCTAGGAATTAAAGTGAGTGCCAAAGGTAGAGGCTCAGTTGCTGCCAGAGGAGAAAGATGGAGGAGCACATGGTGTGATGATGAGGTTGTTTGCCCGCTCGTGAATAAAGATTAAACTGCGTTCTCAGCTCAGCCGTGTGTTTCTGGTCATCTGTTACCCACCCGTGAAGCCAGCCCTGGAGAAAACAACAAGAAGCCAACCAGGCAGCAACTGAGCCTCTACCTTTGGCACTCACTTTAATTCCTAGTCAGCGTCAGTATCTCTTAGAAGAAGATAACTGGTCTCAAAAAGATGGATGAATCAAATTTACTGGGTAGTAGATAGTAAATGTTAGACATTTTCTCCCCAGGATGAACCAGTAGATGGTTATCAAACATTTGCTTGAGTTATTCTATGGAGGAAGAGAAGTGACTCTTATAGTCTCTAAACAGATTTAGAAGCCACTTTGATATTCTCATTGGATGCTACACTTATGGTCCTTATGCTGGTTGCCCTGGTGATGTATGACAGCAACTTTCCAGAGCTGATGAATAGCATCTAGCAGTTCTAAGATTTTTCTCTTTATATGTAATAGGAGTGTGGTTCCTTGTCAGCATCCCATGCTCTTTCCATATAGCTGCATGGATATATACTACCATAAAGACATACTTTAAGTCAGTATGTATGTTTACATTGTAGCTTTTCCCTCAGCCAAGAGCCCTAGTTAGTGCTATAAACTCAACCTTTTGGGCTGAAGTTGGAGGTGAAAGAGGGTCTGACTCTATAATGTCAGCTAAGAAAACCACAGAATATCTTGCCTTTATTTTTTTTTAAATTTTTTAATGATCTTTATTTATTTATTTATTGGATAGAGACAGTAAGAAATCAAGAGGAAGGGGAGATAGAGAGGGAAAGAGACAGAAAGACACATGCAACCCTGGGGAACTCTCAAAGCTTTCCCCCTGCAGGTAGGGACTGGGGGCTTGCACATTGCAACATGTGTACTCAACCAGGTGCACCAGCACCCAGCCCCTATATCTTTCCTTTCTTTTCCCCTTTACTATGTAGTCATCTATGAGGCATGTGTGGTCTGGTGAATGTGCAGGTCATTCAGGGGCTGATTTGTTAAGTGACCTGTAAGCATAAGTGTGAGCAGTTATCTGAGTATATTCATGTTCTAAAGTCTGAGTAGCTGGCAGCAAGGTAGCTGGGTTAATCTGTCACAAATATTAAAATTTACCTCTGGTATGTTCAAGTGGGTATCCACAAATATCTCATTGTATCTAAAATAGTGCAAACCTGATGTGGGGTATAAACCTTAAGCTGTTGACCTGGAGAGATCCTAGAGGCTTCTGTTGACATGGAGAGATCTTAGAGGCTTCTATTGTCAGGAGCTATATGGCTGTTGCAGTTCACATACAACCAGACCATCCTTGTACAGTTCCATCTAGCTGTTTAGAAAAATAGAAAATAGGTGACAGGTTGTTTTTTAGGTTCTAATATTTGAAGGAATATTCCTAGAGTTATGCCCTTCTTTTCAGAAGCATACAACAGGCAAAGCTTTTATAGGTTGGGGATTCCTAAGGCAAGACACTAAGGAGAGCTCTCTTTAACTCTTTAAAAGCCTCTGATTTGGGGGTCCCCAAAGAGGAAGTTCACTGACTGGTCTCTTGATGGTCTCATAGCCATTACTCCATAATTAAGATTCTACAGAAACCTGTGAGACCAAAAAAACCATAAAGTTTAACTTTGGTTTGGGGCTCAGGAATTTCTCTAGTAGTCTATAACTTATCTATCCCCAGCTCCCGTTTCTTGAGGGTGAGGACATAACGTACATAATGTGTCTTCTGAGTGTTAAAGTGAGCATTCTGCTTACAAATCTTATATTCTCTGGTGCCAGCCAGTGTCACATCTGGTTAAGCTATAGTGTACTGTACAAGGACCCAGGTTCAAGCTCTGGTCCCCACTTGCTAAAGGAAAGCTTAACATGTGGTGAAACATGGCTTCAGGTGTCTCTCTGTCTCTATCTAATTATAAATAAATAAAATATATATAAATTAATCTTATATTTTCTAGAGGCTAAAAAGGTAAGAGTCTTTATCGTGTTAATAGAGATGGGCTGCAGCTGAAGAGGTCATTCACATAAAACTGAAGCCACCTCCCCCCTCTGGTCAGATGTAGTTATCTAAGGTTCTTTTCTAGAGTTCTGTCAAAGTAATGAGGGCTATCTCTAAATTTTTTGTAGGAGGATTGTCCAGGTTATCTGCTGATGCTATCCTGTGTAGGCTCAGCCATGTTTGTATGTGAATAAGGCTGGTGGGTGGGGAAATAACCACCTCACTAGCCAAAAAACTATGGCTAGATTCTGCTCTAAGAAAACACATGAAAGTGTAGTTTGAAAATTTGGTGGATAGTACAGAAGAAAGAGAAAGATAGAGTCTGTAGAAATGCTTAATTTTAAGAGAGGATAAGGAAAGAGATGTACACTTTTTGCATTAAACTTGTCAATGCCATATTATGTTGTGTTTGGGAGGTGGGTTGAACAGAGTCAAGGGGGAGTCTCTACCTGGCCACTATTCATCAGAGTCTCTCACATTGCCTTCTTGAAAGTATTGTGATAACCTCTTCCATCAGGTATGAAAGATTCAAACTTCTTTATTACAAAGGTATAAGGTACAAATCATACAAAGGTGATATTAAATGCAAAGGTAGCTCATGGGCAAATGGTCCCACAAGGGCCACAGAGAGATTGTCCTGTGTATGTGCCTGTTCTATTTATTTAAACTTCATTTATATCACATGTGGGTTAGCATCCTGTAGGCCTGTTCAGATGACCAGGTAAGATTACTTTATTAAAACTTCCCCCATAATGTTCAAAGTGTTTCTAAAAAGCTGTCCAACTCTGGGGTTAAACACTCACATTACAGTGTGAAAGAACTCAGGTTCAAGCCCCTGGTCCCCACCTACAGGGGGAGAGCTTCATGAGTAGTTAAGCAGAGCTGCAGGTGTTTCCTTGTCTCTTTTCCTCTCTACTTCCCCCTCTCCATTCAATTTCTCTCTGACTATATCCAATAATAAATAAAGTATTAAAAAAACCTGTCCAACTCCAATTTCCTGGTGCTACTTTTAATTACTACCCCACTGGAATAAGAAAGCATGTGATAGCAAAGTGTACATGCTCATATTTCCAGGCCTCCTGCTTCTAACAGTTTGAAAAGATGTGCCGTGTGTGTGTATGTGTGTGTGTGTGTGTGTGTGTATGTGTGTGTATGTGTTCAAAGGAAGTTTGATATTTTTATATAAAATGGTGATCTGACATTTAATCTCAGTTATTTTATTGAAAACAATGAAAATAACAAGTTACATAGGTATTGTATCATGCTGTGTTTAATGTTACTGCTTTTCTACTTTCCTTGCCAAAAACAAACAAACAAAAAAAATATGCTCTTTTTTGGAATTTGGTTTCATCTATGAACTCAGTGGTGTAGGCATCTAGATAGAGAGAAGGATATGTTAAGAGAAGGTGATAGATTTATAGGGTGTTTTTGGTAGGATGGAGGGAAGAACCAAGTAATCTATGATTTGTATTTGTGTAAATCAAGATATTCTCAGTTTACTCAGGTAAAAATATTTTCAATTGACATGTCTACATCTTTTGCAGATTATCAGAAAATTTTATTTCTGGTTAATGGAAAGTAACATTCTCAATACATTATGTCCTTTCTTTTTGGCATAATGGAAGAAACAACTATCAATAGAATGCTTCAAGTTGCTTTTTCCTAATTTTGACACTCATCTTACTTGACTCTAGCCCTTTGAACAGAACCACTTTTCTTTGTTGGTTATACATTAAAAATTACCAACACACTTTTAATTTACTTTTTCATATGCTTTTTTCATGTGCGTTTTAGTTTCTAGTAAGTTATCTTTAAAATAATTGACTCTAAAAGGGACACATTTATTCAACTACCATTTAACTTTATTTATATTTTTTAATTGGGGTATTAGTGGTTAACAGTAGGTACAATTATTGGAAAATGTGGAAAACATCTCAGTTTTCTGCAATGTACTCTCACCCCCAGCCTAGATCTCCCTCTATCATGCACCACGACTCAAAGCCATCCACATACCTTAGAGTCCTCTACTTTCGTGCAATATACGAAATCTGGTACAAGTCATACTTTGTGTTTCCAAATTCTGTTCTTATTACTCAATGTCTGTGAGTGAAATCATCTCAAATTCTTTACTGTTTTCTTTTTCTTTTCTTTTCTTTTCTTTTCTCTCTTTCTTTCTTTCTTTCTTTTTATTTATTATTTATTTTGGCTTATCTTACTTAACATGATTCCTTACAGCTCCATTCAAGATGAGGTGAAAAAAGTGAATTCATCATTCTTTGTAGCTGAGTAGTATATATATTTCATTGCACATATATATTATAACTTTCTGAACTATTCATCTATTTTTGGAACCTAGGTAGGTTATAGGTTTAGTTGACAAAAATTATGCTGCTGTGAACATAAGTATACACCGAGCTTTTTGGATAGGTACATTTGATTCCTTAGGATATATCCCCAGGATAGGAGTTTCTAGGTCAGTGTTGGTTCTTCAAAAGGATAAACAATACGGAAAAACCCTTGGCCAGACTAACTAAAAAAGGAAGAAGACATAACTAGGACTATAAATGAAAGAAGATATCACAACAGACACTGCACTAATTCAAAATATCTAGTCAGGCATCTATGAACAACTATATGCCATCTAGCTAGAGAACCTGGAAGAAATGTAAGTTTCTAAAAACATAACTTTTCAAAACCACAAGAAACTAGGAAAAAAGAATAGCCCAATCAGAGTCAAGAAAATTGAAACAGCTATCAAGAACTTTCCCAAAAATAATAGTCCAGCCCCAGATAGTCTTACAAGTGAATTGTACAAACCTTCAAGGAAGAGTTAATACCTATATTTTATTTATTTATTTATTTATTTATTTATTTATTCCCTTTAGTTGCCCTTGTTATTTTATTGTTGTAGTTATTATTGTTGTTGTTACTGATGTCATCATTGTTGGATAAAACAGAGAGAAATGGAGAGAGGAGGGGAAGACAGAGAGGGTTACAGAAAGATACACATCTGCAGATCTGCTTCATGGCTTGTAAAGTGACTCCCCTGCAGGTGGGGAGCCAGGAGCTGGAAACAGGATCCTTACACTGGTCCTTGCGCTTTGTGCCACCTGTGCTTAACCTGCTGCGCTACCACCCAACTCCCTATACCTATACTTTTTATGCTCTTCCAAAATATTTTAGACACAGGAATACTCTTTTCCATCTTCTATGAAGCTAACATTACCCTAATACCAAAAGTAGACAGTGACACACAATAGCAACAAGTAAAAAAAAACTATAGACCAATATCTCTGGTGAATATAGATGCTAAAATATTGAACAAATGTCTAGCCAACTGGATACAATAGTGTATTAAAAAGATTATATATTACAACCAAGTGGGATGTATCCCAGGAATTGAAAGCTGATTCAGTATATGTAAATCAATAAATATGGTTCACAACATCAATAAGAAAAAAAATAAAAAACCACATGATTTTCTCAATAGAAGCAGAGGGAGCCTATAACTAAATTCAATATCCATTCATGATCTTATTCCACCATAGGAATTAGGTCCATAGCCTCTCCCTAGTATAACTGCCTTTTTCTGAGTCCCCAAATCTTTTACTATAGACTACTGTCCTCTAATATTTACCCTGTATTGTTTTTGCTCTTATTCTTAAAGCCCTGCTGTGAGTGGAATCATCCAACCTTAATCCTCAATTGGCTTATCTCACTCAACATGATTATCTCTCATTTGTCGTGTTGTGATGCAGAGGAGAGAGAGAGGAGATCTGGAGTGGAGAGGGAACATAATTCTTTATTCTCACAGACACCTCAGAGTTGGGTGAGAGCACAGTGGTTCGGGCCACGTGGAGGTAGCAAAAATGGCCACCTCGCACAGCAACCTTCCCTGCATCTAATCACTGAAGTGAAAAACGGGCAAGAGAGAAGAAGGGCTTTATAGGGCAAAAACCTGGAGTGATGAGCTGGGACAGGATTGGTTGGGAAGGGCACTTTGGGAATATCATATCAACTCTCTCGGGAACTGGCACTAGCCTGAGGGAACATCTGCACAGCACTCATTCTATTTATGTTGTTAACAAAAGGCAGCCAGTCATTGTTTTCTTACAGCAGTGTATCATTCTTTTTCTCTATATAGTACAACTTCTTGAAACATTCATCAGTTTCCAGGCACTTGGCTTGTTGCCAAATATTAGCTTTACAAATTATACTGCCACAAACATAGATGTGCATAGATCTTTTCAATTAGGTTTTCTTCCTTTCTTGGGTTAAATGTATAGGAAAGGAATTGCTAATTCATGTACTAGGTTGATTTTTACTGTTTTTCAGAAATCTACAAACTGTTTTATACAGAGACTACACTAATTTGCATCCCCACCAACAGTACTGAGGAGTTCCTTCTCTTCAAATCCTCATCAGTACTTGTTTCTGTGCTTTATGATGTAGACCAGTCTCATGGGGTGAGATCATATCTCATTGTCATCTGATGTGCATACCTATGATAATCAGTGATTTTGAGCACTTTTCTTTTCATATACCTGTTGAACTTGTGCATGTTTTCTTTGGAGAAGTATCATTACAAGTCTTTCCTCACCCCCTTTTTTTTGTCAGTGACTTCTGTGCATTCTTAATATTTTCTGCCTATTAGACCTTTGAAATGTGTCATGTAAATAACTTTTTCCCATTATGTAGGATGTTGTTATATTATTTTTGGTAATTTCTTTTTCTGTGTGTGAACTTTTGAGATTAATGCTATACCAGTGTTTTTTTAAATTATTTTTCTATTGTTTTCCTTGCTGTTGACTAGACACTCTGAAGAAATTAACAAAGCAGATATTGTATAGTGTTTTATTGATGTTTCTGTCTATGTATTTTGTAGTGTTTGGTCTAACATTTAAGTTTGATTAATTATGAATTTGCTTTTATTCATAGTGAAATTTTTTGGGACATAAATTAATAAACCTCTAGCCAAAATTTTAAAAATATCCTTTGCAGATGAAGAGTTGGGGGATGGATCTTCATTCTGTAGATAGCAAGTAGGCTTTTTTTTTTTTTCTTGATCCTGAAATCTCATATGCAGGTGGATCTTAGTTATTGTCTGGGGACATGATGTCATGGCTGGAAAAAGGACCAGGAAGCTGGATCTGGGAAGAAATTAGCTACCAAATATGGGAAAAGGGGTATAAATAGTGTTGACTATAAACCCCATCGATTTGATGTAATCTGAGGACCATATTCAGTTTAGGAGCTTATGTGACTTCTACATCCCTGTAGATATGACCTCACATTCTGTGGTCATCAGTAGGAACATTCCAAGCTGCCTCAATATCAGGACCTATCTTCCTTAGGTGTAGCATAGAGTGTGTTGTCCAGCCTCCCTTCAGAGGATGAGACATTCTCCACCATTATCAATCCAAGTTGAGGGAAGGACTTATGGGGGTCCACAAAGGGGTTTTTTTTGTTGTTCCTGATAGAGATGATCAGTAACAATGGAGAGAGGGATTTATTTGAGGTCTAGGCCCATCATGTCTGTTTGGGAATCTCAGGACTCTCTGAATAGGGCCCCAGCTGATGGGGTAGCCTGATAGTGACTAAAGATCTTTAAAGTATGCCATTCTCTTGCCCTTACTCAGCTTTTGCAATCCTTTCTTTGTTAAGGATAGCTTGGAAATGAGTGAGGGACGTGTAATAGGAAGTAGGTGAGGAGGGTATCTAAGTAGATGCTATTTCATTATGAACTTCATACTGACTCACTGTAGACTATTGTGTACTTTTGCTTTCAGGTATATATTTTGCCCTAATTTATGGATACATGTGAACATATGCCCTATCTCATGGGACCTGGTCTATATGTAGGTTTTGAAACTTTGTTGGGAATTGAACCATCTGGAATAGAATTAGAGAATCCTATGAAAGGAAAGGACTACTCCAGCTTTTAGGTTCATGATTAGCCAACGATTAGTTTGGCTTTATATGTTAACTCTCTTTTCAGCCACCAGGTTCCAGATGCTAGTATGATGCCAACCAGACTTCCCTGGACAGATGACCCCACCAATGTGTCCTGGAGCTCCAATTTCCCAGAACCCCACTCCACTAGAGAAAGAGAGGGGCAGGCTGGGAGTATGGTTTGACTTGTCAATACATATGTTTATTGGGGAAGCAGTTACAGAAGCCAGACCTTCAACCTTCTGCATCCCATAATGTCCCCTGGTCCATACTCCCAGAGTATTAAAGAATAGGAAAGCTATCAAGGGAGGGAATAGGATACGGATCTCTCATGGTGGGAACTGTGCGGAGTTGTACCCCTCTTATTCTATGGTTTTGCCAATGTTTCCTAAATAAAAAAATAAAAATAAAATCCATTTACATTAAGTATTTTAATAATAATTTTTGTTTTTACTGTGACTTCACTGTTTCAAGAAGACTTTTTTCTATTTTAGATTGAGAGAGAGTGAGTGATAGAGACAGACAGAGGGAGGAAGAGAAACACACTTGAGCTTCCTCTAGTATATTCACAACCAATTTTAAACATGGGTCATGTACATGACAAAGCAGTAATACTACCCAGGTGCACTGTGTTTCTTGCCCAGAAATATTCTCCAAAACATGAAAAAATTGTTAAATTTAAGAAATGGTAAAATAATTATTTCAGTGGAAAATATTTTCTTGTTTTTGAAATAATTAAATGTACATGTATGTGCTTTAAGTAGTTCATCTAAAGATATAATAAGTATATGGTTTAATTTTATGTGCAGGAAATTACAAGGTATTTGAAATTTTCTACATGTAATAATTTGTGCCTTCAGTAGAGTTATATATATTCTATAGTTTATACACTTTGTTGTTAGGGTAATAACAGCAGAAGAACATAGAATTTATATATGCAGGGTTACATGTTTGATTCCCTGTGCCATATTAGCCACAGTAGAGTGTTGTTCTGGCCTCATTTTCTCTAATAAAAAAGTCAATGTCATTGGGGTGATGGTTCATCTGGTTGAGTTCACATGATATAATGCACAAGGAGCCTGATTTGAGCTCCCAATCCCCACATGCAGGGGGAAAATTTTGCAAGTGGTAAAGCAGTGTTGCAGGTTTCTCTCTGTCTCTCAACCTCACCATCACTCCCTGACCTCCAATTTCTGGCTGTCTCTAGCCAATAAATAAAAATAACATCAATTTTTAAATCAATATTTTAAAAATAATATATATATATATATATTTGGGAAAAATCTTTATTTTCTTTAGAAATATTTTTACAGGTAAATTCACTATTCAAGTTAACAACAAAGTAAAATAATCTGATGCCTACATAAAAAGGCAATTTTCATGACTGGGAACAACTTGTTGGTACTAATATTTTAACTTCAATATTTTAAGTATAGTAAAATAATTTGAAGTTTACATAGAGTGTATATTATCTCTGTGTATTCTTTTAAATGTAGAGAATGAAAGAGACAACAGCACCAAAATTTATTTAATTCAGTGATGACTAGACTTAAATCTGGTTTGTGCACATGGCAAAACAGTGCACTATCCAAATGACCTATTTTGCCAACTCAAGCATATATTTTCTCAAAAATTTTAAGCATGAATTTAACTATATGAAAATGTGACTAAGTGTAGATATAGATATGGCTTGCTTACCTGCAGAATTTGCAGCTTTTCTCTAAGACATATGTCAAAGTCAAACACAAAGTGTTTTGTTAACACTAGTAGCTTATGCAATAGATAGCAGTTGGGTAAAGGAAGAAGTAAAAGGCAGCAATAACAAGCGGTAGTCATGGTACTGAAACTCATATTCAGATTATACATGATTCATAAGTGCAGTTTGAGTAACCAAAAGACAGCAAAAAATTACCAGACGAGAAAATATGTTAGTGCCTGAAGACACTGTATGATTCATAATGTTACTCAGACTATGTCATGCTGTATGCTTTTTCTTATTTGGTGAATGAATTTCCATTGTACAGTCAGCCACTAGAATTTTTCTAAATATACATTTCTAACAACATTTAAAAATAGTGTATCAATGACTGAAAAAAACACTCATACTTTCTGCTAGAGAGCACACAGAGGTGGAACTGTAAAGTCCATGTAAATAGGAAAATTTTTCCCCAGTAATAGCAAACCCCAATGGCAAAATGTTTTCAGGACACATTGAAGGAAAACAAAGTTCTATCCATAATACAGTTCCAGTAGATTCTTCACATAGCTTGTTTGACCTTTGAGAAGTTTCAGGATAAAATATATATATATATGACTTTATAATTAATATGGCTCGTAAAGCTGAGATCCATTGGTTAATATTGCTAATTTTGTCTGATTGATCAATAGAACTGAAATCGTATAGTATAAGAACTGAAAGACAGGTCCTGAGTTGTGGCACACCTGGTTGAGTACACATGTTACAATATGCAAGGATCCGGGTTCAAACCCCCAGTTTCCACCTGCAGAGGGAAAGCTTTGCAGGTGTCTTTCTGTTTCTCTCCCTATCAACCCCTCCCTCTTGATTTCTGGCTGTCTCTATCCAATAAATAAAGATAATAAAAATTAAAAGTAATAAAAAGAATGTAAATATAGGAGAGGATACCACTCATCAACAGAAGTTGAGAAAGAAGATCTGAAAGGGAAACTAAGAGCAGGATCTGACTAAATTGAAAGTAGGGCACCAAAGTAAAAACCCTGTGGTGCCGGGAAGACATGCACCTTCCTGTGGCGGTGGGGGGTAGGGTTGGGTGGGTGGGATGGGACACAGTCTTTTGGTGGTGGGAATGGTGTTTATGTACACTCCCAGTAAAGTTTAGTCATATAAATCACTAGTCAATTAATATGAGAGGGGGAAAATTAATTGTATGTCTCGAAGTTTTTAAAACACAGACTGAGTCTTTTTAATATATAGGCTGTGTACTTGATATGTGGACTCTCTCAAAAGCCTAGACCAAGTAGATCAGAAGCAACCAATAGCACAGCTACATACAAGATACTGGATACTGTACAGTAAGCCCTAACAAAAGGACTTTTCAAAGTTAACCCAATTACCAAATAATGTGATGATAACATTAACTATCCATTGTCTTTTGGAACCCTAAGACAGTAGGAACCTCACATCTCCACTATAGAGCCTATATTTTTCCCAGTCCTGGAACCTTAGGATAGGGCCCACTTTCCCACATGCCTCTCCCAATCCATATCAAATAATATTGCATCTGGTGATCGCAACCTAATCAACACAATGATTGCCACCTCAACATGCTTCAGCTCAGACTGTGTCCAGAGACTTCACGTGTGGAATGACAACCCTTCAGCTTCATTACTCGGGTGAGACCTTTCCTTTCATAGTATACTCTAATTCCATCTCAGGTGGTTCACTTTCTAACAAAGTCCCGAAACCTAGATATAGACCAGGTTCCAGGAGACAGAGCATATGTTCACACGTATCCATAAACTACTGCAAAATATATACCTGAAAGCAGAATTATACTAGAGTTTGCAGTGAGTACCCCCCTAACACTTCCTCTCCACTATTCCAAGCTTTGGGTCCATGATTGCTCAACAATTTGTTTGGCTTTGTATGTTAACTCTCTTTTCAGTCACCAGGTTCCAGATGCCATCAGGATGCCGGCCAGGATTCTCTGGACTGAAGACTCCACCAATGTGTCCTGGAGCTCCGCTTCCCCAGAGACCCACCCTACTAGGGAAAGAGAGAGGCAGACTGGGAGTATGGACCGACCAGTCAACGTCCATGTTCAGTGGGGGAAGCAATTACAGAAGCCAGACCTTCCACCCTCTGCAACCCACAACGACCCTGGGTCCATGCTCCCAGAGGGATAGAGAATGGGAAAGCTATCAGGGAAGGGATGGGATATGGAGATTGGGTGGTGGGAATTGTGTGTAGTTATACCCCTCCTACCCTATGGTTTTGTTAATTTATCCTTTCTTAAATAAAAAATAAATTAAAAAATATATATAGGAGAGGATGAGAGGGATGTAGGTGGCAGAGACAAATGCACATGCACATACACACACAAATATATGCATATACACAAATTCAGATGCAATAATAAAAGATTTTCCTGACTAAACATCTTAATCATCATTCTTTATTACTTATCTGGACTATTTTTGATAAAGTAGGTGACATTCCTTACACATCACTAATCCAGATAGCTTCTTTTCTTTTCTTTTTTTTTAAAGAAACTTTATTTATTTTATTTATTTTTTTATTTATTCCCTTTTGTTGCCTTGTTTTTTTATTTTTTTTATTGTTGTAGTTATCATTGCTGTCATTGTTTTTGGATAGAACAGAGAGAAATGGAGAGAGGAGGGGAAGACAGAGAGGGGGAGAGAAAGATAGACACCTGCAGGCCTGCTTCACCGCTTGTGAAGCGACTCCCCTGCAGGTGGGGAGTCAGGGCTCGAACCGGGATCCTTATGCCGGTGCTTGTGCTTTACACCACCTGTGCTTAACCCGCTGCGCTACAGCCCGACTCCCCAGATAGCTTATTTTCATTGAGTTATTCTATATACTATAAATTTATATGATTTAAAACAGTGATGAAGAGTTGATATATACTTTTTTATGTTCTACCAGAGAATGAATCCAGGGCATTTCATATGTGTGCTGCCACTGAACTATCTACTGGCCCAGTATTTAATCTATATAGTCTGGATTGGGGAGAAAGCGATTATAAATATATTTATAGGATATTTATCTTTAATTATTTTGGTATTATCTTTATTTTTTATAGGATAGAGACAGCCAGAAATGAGGAGGGAAGGGCATAATAGAGAGGGAGACAGATGCCTGAAGCTCTTATTTACCACTCGTGAAGCTTTCCTCATTCAGATAGGGACCACAGACTTGAACATGGGTCATTGCACATTGTATCATGTGTGCTCAACCACGTGTGTCACCACCCAGCCCCCATGGATATCATCTTATAAGCAAAAGGGAAAAATCAGCTATTTGCAGCAAAGGATGTCTAGAGAGAGAGGAGAAAAAGGGATGGGGAGAGACAGAATACATGTGTGTACATGTACATGTATGTTTTTGTATGCCTAAGTATTTGAGTGCATGTAAGTACAACTTTCAAAAGATGGTATTTAAAGTATGTATTAAAATAGAGCTTTTACTTCAAATAGAGGAAAAGAAGGAAGGAGCAATGACAGGTTGAGAAGGTAGTGTGACTGAAAACTCTGAGAAAGGACAATGTTAGTTACATGAAAGAAATCCAAAGCAGTATGTTCTCATCAGGGCACAGAGTAGGAGAGGGTTACGGTGTTGAATGGTTGCTTAAAAGTAGAGTGTAGTTCTTGAGAGATGCTGTCACTTGTAGCTTGGTATAAGGAAAAACATAAAAATAGTTACCTGTCAGTAATTACCAGTATAAGCAAATCCTGTTGAAAAGTCAAAGGGCACTGGAAACAGAGAAAGTCATCTATCTGATAGTGAAGTGGTGCATGGATATTCTCTGAATATTCTCCTGGTGTGATGGAGGAGAAAGTAAACTATCAGATTATGAGAAAATAGAAGTAGAAACTTTTATAGAAGGATGATTGATGACTTATAGTTGTAAAAAGTTAAAGAACTTTTAAAATTGCAAAGTCATTATTTAACCATTCAGATTATGTGTTTTCTTTTAAAAATCATATTATATGTACTCCATTAATGTATCAACAATATTATCTTTATGTAAGCTCCTACTTCAACACATTACCATGCCATCTGTAAATTTTGAGGTTTAATGTTTACAGAATCTTGCAAGAGATACATAATTATAATGAATTCAGTTTCATTCATTTTTAAACAAATGTGTCAATGTAGTTTTCAGAAAGATTTCTTGAAATAGTTTTTCACTTTGCCAGAGATATAGAAGTGCTCTTTCTTTGAGAAATGGAGTCTCATTATTTTCCTGTTAGCAGGTAGTTTTTTTTTTTTTTAAGTATAGTGCTGTGTGTCTGTTAATATTACATTTTGAATTCCAAGGCAAAATATGGACAGGAAAAAATGTTTCAAAGTATTTTAAAAGGGAATCAGTGAAAGAAACAGCCAAGTAAGGGTGATTGATGACAATTTGCTAGGACCTTGGAGGCACAAAACTGCTTCTACCATCTTCACAACAGCGAGAGACTTAGCAGATATTCTCTCACCCACATGATGGGCTCAAATCTAGAGTATATCTAAGGGCAAAATGACATCTCTCTTTCTTTATTATCTTTACTTATTGGATAGAGTCAGGGACAGAGAGGGAAGGGAGAGATAGAGGGGAACAGAGACACACAGACACCTGCAGGACTGTTTCACCACTTGCAAAGCTATCCCCCTGCAGGTGGGGACCTGGGGCTGGAATATGGGTCCTTGTGCATTGCAACATGTGTACTCAACCAGATGTACCACCACCTGTCCTCACAAAATGACATCTCTTTCCTTATGTTAGTGTTAAGTATATGGAACAATAAAAATAATGACTTGAGGAATTAGAAAATAAGTGCAAATGAAAAAGAATTGAGTAGAGGTATATGACACAATGGAAAGAAAACAAAGAATACATAAATGGCAGGAGAATTTAGAGGAAATAAGATAAGACTATTTAGAACATGATATACATAGTAATAAATTTCAAACTTTTCCATTTATATTTTTTAAATATAAAAAGATACAAAAAAGATACAAAAAAAGATACAAAAAAAAGATACAAAAAAGATACAAAATATCAATGAAGCCAAATGTTGGTTCTTTGAAAGATTAAACAAAATTGACAAACCCCTAGCCAGACTCACCAAAAAAAAAGAGAGAAGACTCAAATTAATAGAATTGTAAACGATGCAGGAGATATCACAACTGACACCACAGAAATCCAGAGAATTCTGCGAAACTTCTATAAAGAACTATATGCCACCAAGCTAGAGAATCTGGAAGAAATGGAACAATTCCTAGAAACCTATGCACTTCCAAAACTGAACCAAGAAGAACTGCAAAATCTAAATGCACCAATCACAGACAAAGAAATTGAAACTGTTATTAAGAATCTCCCCAACAACAAAAGTCCTGGACCAGATGGCTTCACAAATGAATTCTACAAAACTTTCAGGAAACAGTTAATACCCATACTTCTTAAGCTATTCCATAAGATTGAAGAAACAGGAATACTCCCTTCCACCTTTTATGAAGCCAACATCACCCTGATACCAAAAGCTGATAGGGACAGAACAAAAAAGGAAAACTACAGACCAATATCTCTGATGAACATAGATGCCAAAATATTAAACAAGATCTTGGCCAACCGGATGCAGCAACACATCAAAAAGATTGTTCATCATGACCAAGTGGGATTCATCCCAGGAATGCAAGGCTGGTTCAACATCCGTAAATCAATCAATGTCATTCATCACATCAATAAAAGCAAAGCCAAAAACCACATGATTATCTCAATAGATGCAGAGAAAGCCTTTGACAAAATCCAACACCCATTCATGCTCAAAACTCTACAGAAAATGGGAATAGATGGGAAATTCCTCAAGATAGTGGAGTCTATATATAGCAAACCTACAGCCAACATCATACTCAATGGAGAGAAGCTGAAAGCATTCCCCCTCAGATCGGGGACTAGACAGGGCTGTCCACTGTCACCGTTACTCTTCAACATAGTATTGGAAGTTCTTGCCATAGCAATCAGGCAAGAGAAAGAAATCAAAGGGATACAGATTGGAAGGGAAGAAGTCAAGCTCTCACTATTTGCAGATGATATGATAGTATACATAGAAAGACCTAAAGAATCCAGTAGAAAATTACTGGAAGTTGTTAGGCAATATAGCAAGGTATCAGGCTACAAAATCAATGTACAAAAATCAGTGGCATTTCTTTATGCAAACACTAAATCTGAAGAAGAAGACATCCAGAAATCACTCCCATTTACTGTTTCAGCAAAATCAATCAAATACCTAGGAATAAAGTTGACCAAAGAAGTGAAAGACTTGTATACTGAAAACTATGAGTCGCTACTCAAGGAGATAGAAACTGATACCAAGAAATGGAAAGTTATCCCATGCTCATGGATTGGAAGAATAAATATCATCAAAATGAATATTCTCCCCAGAGCCATATACAAATTTAATGCAATACCCATCAAAGTTCCACCAGGCTTCTTTAAGAGAATAGAACAAACGCTACAATCATTTATCTGGAACCTGAAAACACCTAGAATTGCCAAAACCATCTTAAGGAAAAGAAACAGAAATGGAGGCATCACACTCCCAGACCTTAAACTATATTATAAAGCCATCATCATCAAAACAGCATGGTACTGGAACAAAAATAGGCATACAGACCAGTGGAACAGAATTGAAAGCCCAGAAGTAAATCCCAACACCTATGGGCATCTAATCTTTGATAAGGGGGCCCAAAGGATTAAATGGAAAAAGGAGGCTCTCTTCAATAAATGGTGCTGGAAAAACTGGGTTGAAACATGCAGAAGAATGAAATTGAACCACTTTATCTCACCAGAAACAAAAATAAACTCCAAATGGATCAAAGACCTAGATGTCAGACCAGAAACAATCAAATACTTAGAGGAAAACACTGGTAAAACACTTTCCCACATACACCTCAAGGACATCTTTGATGAATCAAACCCAATTGCAAGGAAGACCAAAGCAGAAACAAACCAATGGGACTACATCAAATTGAAAAGCTTCTGCACATCCAAAGAAACTATTAAACAAACAGAGAGACCCCTCACAGAATGGGAGAAGATCTTCACATGCCAGACATCAGACAAGAAACTAATCACCAAAATATATAAAGAGCTCAGCAAACTTAGCCGCAAAAAAGCAAATGACCCCATCCAAAAATGGGCAGAGGAAATGAACAAATCATTCACCACAGAGGAGATCCAAAAGGCTAACAAACATATGAAAAACTGCTCTAGGTCACTGATTATCAGAGAAATGCAAATCAAGACAACACTAAGATACCACCTCACTCCTGTAAGAATGGCATACATCAAAAAGGACAGCAGCAACAAATGTTGGAGAGGATGTGGGGACAGAGGAACCCTTTTACATTGCTGGTGGGAATGTAAATTGGTACAGCCTCTGTGGAGAGCAGTCTGGAAAACTCTCAGAAGGCTAGACATGGACCTTCCATATGACCCAATAATTCCTCTCCTGGGGTTATACCCCAAGGACTCCATAACACCCAACCAAAAAGAGGTGTGTACTCCTATGTTCATAGCAGCACAATTCATAATAGCTAAAACCTGGAAGCAACCCAGGTGTCCAACAACAGATGAGTGGCTGAGAAAGCTGTGGTATATATACACAATGGAATACTTTGCAGCTATCAAGAACAATGAACCCACCTTCTCTGACCCATCTTGGACAGAGCTAGAAGGAATTATGTTAAGTGAACTAAGTCAGAAAGATAAAGATGAGTATGGGATGATCCCACTCATCAACAGAAGCTGACTTAGAAGATCTGAAAGGGAAACTAAAAGCAGGACCTGATCAAATTGTAAGTAGGGCACCAAAGTAAAAACCCAGTGGTGAGGGGTAGGCATGTAGCTTCCTGGGCCAGTGGGGGGTGGGAGTGGGCGGGAGGGATGGGTCACACTCCTTTGGTGGTGGGAATGGTGTTTATGTACACTCCTAGCAAAATGTAGACATATAAATCAGTAGCTAATTAATATGAGAGGGGGAAATCAATTGTATGTCTCAAAGTTTCTCAAAAGACAAACTGAATCTTTTTAATATATAGGCTATGTATTTGATATGCGGACTCTCTCAAAAGCCTAGACCAAGTAGATTAGAAGCTTCCAATAGCACAGCTATATACAAGATACTGGGTACTGTCCAGCAAACCATAGCAAAGGGACTTTTCAAAGTTAACCCAATTAACAAATAATGTGATGATAATATTAACTATTGAGTGTCTTTTTGAACCCTAAGACAGCAGGAACCTCACATCTTCACTATAGAGCCCCTACTTCCCCCAGTCCTGGAACCCTTGGATAGGGCCCACTTTCCCGTATGCATCCCCCTATCCAAACCAAATAACATTGCATCTGCCGATCACAACCTAACCAAAGCAACGATTGCTACCTCAACATGCTTCACCTCAGAATGTATCCAGAGACTTCACGTGTGGAATGACAACCCTTCAGCTTCATTACTCGGGTGAGACCTTTCCTTTAATAGTACACTCTAATTTCATCTCAGGTAGTTCACTTTCTAACAAAGTCCCATAACCTAGATATACACCAGTTTCTGTGAGAGAGAGCTTATGTGCACACGTATCCATAAACTACTGCAAAATATATACCTGAAAGCAGGACTACACTAGAGTTTGCAGTGAGTACCTCCCTAACACTTCCTCTCCACTATTCCAAGCTTGGGATCCATGATTGCTCAACAAATTGTTTGGCTTCATATGTTAACTCTGTTTTCAATCACCAGGTTCCAGATGCCACCAGGATGCTGGCTAGGCTTCCCTGGATTGAAGACCCCACCAATGTGTCCTGGAGCTCAGCTTCCCCAGAGTCACACCCTACTAGGGAAAGAGAGAGGCAGACTGGGGGTATGGACCGACCAGTCAACGCCCATGTTCAGCGGGGAAGCAATTACAGAAGCCAGACCTTCTACCTTCTGCATCCCTCAACGACCCTGGGTCCATGCTCCCATGGA